>NC_137605.1:44599368-44801868 GCF_963280865.1 Gymnoscopelus braueri
ATATCAACTGCTGATTAATTTCCAGTAAATTAATGAAATGTGAAGAGAAACCATGCAGCTCACAAACTAATTAGACAGCCTTAATATGAAATGGGGACTTTGTGTATTTGTGTAATCATCACACAGCAAAGCAATGTATACAGTAGTGTAGGACAGTGGTGGAAAAAGTACTCACATTTGTTACCTAAGTATATTAGGTATATTAAGTATACCTCAAAATTATACCAAGCCCTTTTGAATGGTGTCTAAGTATACCTCAAAATTGTACTTAAGTACAGTTCTTGAGTAACTGTACTTAGTTACTTTACATCACTGGTTGTATAATGACTCCTAAAGCAGGAAATGAAGAGTCATTCAGCACCTCCTACTGTAAGCGTTGCCAGAGTTTGCGAGAGAAATAAGCAACCGAAAACAAGCTAAAAAGAAATGACCACATGAACACTCTAGAGTCTAGTCTAAACCTATGTACATGGGCTATTTGAAAATAGCAGATCTACAAGCTCACAACGCATCGCACCGCGACGCGTTGTGACGCTTGTAGATCTGCTATTTAAAAAAAAGAAATCTTGGCATTTTCAAACATTAAATACACAAATCTTGAATGGGAGTCCCTGGCACAAAATATTTTCAGATGGGGGTCCGCTGACAAATACAAATACATAATTTCGGGGTCCTTGACATGAAAATGTTTGTGAACCACTGGTTTAAACAACATTAGGAAGCAAGCCCAAACAAGCAACTACACTTTAAGAAACAAGTACAATATTTACAAGCAACTTTACAGCAAAACAAGCCCAAAGTCGCTTAGAATAAGCAAACTTGGCAAGAGACTTCCCAAGAGAAGTCAAACATGCATCATTCCCACATGACTGAGCCTCATACTCAAAACAACAGTATGGTGGAAAGTAACTAACTAAGTACATTTACTCAAGTAATATACTTTAGTGCTATTTCGAGGTACTTTACTTGAATATGTACATTTTTCCAAGACTTTATACTTATACTCCACTAGATCTCAGAGGCAAAATGACAAATATTGTACTTTTGTTACTCCACTATTATTTGAAAACGTATACAACTTATACAATTGGGTCTTATTTTGTCTCCCTGCTCTTCTATTGAGACATTTAGCTCATGTCAAAGGTCATGTCACACCTAGACACAGGATCTGACACGAATTTTGACCTGAAGGTCAAAGATTCAATTTATCCCCCGAGCAAGCTGGCAGGCTCTATTAGCTCAATGGTAAACATTTCTTCACTTGCGTAGGAAACCGGTTTCAAATCCGGGGTAGAAGAGGAGAGTTACAATTTATGGTTGCAAAGCTGAAACTTAAAGGAATTGAGGGAAGGGCACCACCAGGAGTGGAGCCTGCGGCTTCATTTGATAATTACAAATCAGTGTACCTTTTCCACCACTGCAACAGCGTGAAATAATGATAATCATTATCTAATCAGCATTGTTTAGTTTTTTTGTTTATATTTCTGCTGATACATGGATTCGAATAAGAGAGATAAGTTTGGATGTTCGTGTCTGGTGTGCTTATCTCTGAACTGGCTCACTATCTCATCACAGGTTCAGGAACCCTTTTAGCAGGAAGTTGTGGTTTATTCTTAAACCGTCTTTTCTCTATTACTGCATGCAGCATGGGAATGTCTAAATGTGCACTATTATGGGAACATATCAGCGTACTATTTCAAAAACAGTCTACAACATTAATATGGATGTAATTATTTCATTGCAATATGGGGTTATCAAAACTTTAAAAACAAAGTTTAACCTTTGACAAATATTGCAATACTGTATTTACTTAAACAATACTGTTACAATATACAATATTTATATGACTGCATTCAGAAGTGATAAGTGTAGAAAAGTGTAGATAACACCAATATCATTTTGCAGACAGTAGAACTAATATTGTGATATTTTTGTAAGCTATTTTGTCATCATCATCATCATCGTTGTCATTATTATTTTGTTATTACTACAACTACTACCAAAACCTCTTCATTGCTGTTTACCCTGGCACTTGGAACTGTGAGATTAGAAGGAAACAGCAGTGGTGTAAAGTAACTAAGTACATGTACTCAAGTACTGTACTTAAGTACAATTTTTAGGTAGTTTTACTTTACTGGAGTATGTTCAATTTTCAATATGTTTACTTACTCCACTACATCTCAGATGCAAATATTGTACTTTTTACTCCACTACAATTATTTGAAAACTGTAGTTACAAGTTACTTTGTAGATTTCGATTATTAATACAAAACAAACTGTACTTTTGCTATTTTCTAAAGATTTTTGTGATGTTCATTGTGGTATTGATACTTTTTAAATAATGTGAGTACTTCTTCCACCACTGGGAAACAGACAATATTGTCGCTGGTTGGGGCTAAATGGTACATGTACTGCATTTATAAAGTCTGTCCGACCCTTCAAAGTGCTTTACTTGTACTTCACATTCACACATACATTCACACATACATTCACACCGATGGTGGCGGAAACCACGCAAGGCACCAACCTAATCATGGGGAACAGTTAGGGGTTCAGTGTCTTGCTCAAGGACACTTCGACACGTGGCCAGGAGAGCAAACATGGAACCTTCGGCTCTATATCTCCTGAGCCACTGCAGGCTGTCAGTGTTATAGCTGTCTTAATGAGGCATCTGAATACTTGATGTTCAGAGTGAATGTATGACATGGTCTACAAATGAATTGTAGGATATCAAGGCAATTATGTGTAGAAACACTACAAGTTCCCCATTATAACACTGGTTCTCGTGGGGTCTGGCTGGGAAACCCCTGGGGTCCTTGAGGGGACTCCAGGGGGTCCCCATGCAGCAAAACGAGGAACACTTTAAGCCCTAACCCCGCCAAATCTACAAGCTCACTCTTGAAGCTTGTAGATTTGCTATTTTCAAAATATGCTAACACATCTTGACAGAATCTCTTCTGGGGCCCCCGGCACAAAATCTTTTTTTAATGGGGGGTCCGCATGGATAAATACATTATGAATGTGGCGGTCCTTGACATGAAAATGTTTTGACAGCCACCGCCCTATGCAACATAACAGGAACAGCAGCACCTCTTGCTCGTGCTAACATTACCCCACCTGACAATTAAAAACCGATACAGCTATCACAGTGCCTATCCCAGCTTTCATGATTCACCCATAAATATGTTGGACTGAAATATTAATGAGGTATACTTTGTCAAAGTGTAAATTATTTATCCCTGCTCAAGGTTTTTCGACACCTCCATTAACCCACAACTCACTCCCCTTTTGCCCTTATAAGAAACACAGTAGCTCGGTGTGCAATTCCAGTCCTTCCATTAGGCTCACAGCGTATATATATTGAAAGGATTTATACTTATAGCTGCATCCCAAAAATAGCAGATCTACAAGCTTGTAGATCTGCTATTTTCGGAACATGACACCTGCGTGCAACCAAGCATACAACGACGTGTCTTTGTTCTACTGGATCTCTTCTCCACTAGTCCCTCCCCAACATTTTAGTCTAGTTTTTATTTGTTGACGATATATTTAGTCATAGTTTAAAAAAAAAATCACTGTCACAGTCACAGACTTTGCCTGTCTTGTCTAGGTCTTGTATGTCTATGTTTTGTTCCCTGGTCTAGTATTCTTGGTTTTATGTTTCTGTTTGCCCCAGCTGTATCTGATTTGTAATCACCCCTCATGTGTATATTAGTCTTCTTCCCCAGTCAATCCTTGTCGAGTAATTAATGTTTGGTGTCACATCATGTTAAGTTTTAGTTTGTGATTTCTGTTCTGTTCACCTTTACTGTTTATTAAAACACCCAACCATGGGTTTTTGAACACCACCTGACTGGCTGTCCTGCTTTTTGGCCCTCACCACACCAGATCGTGACTGTTTTAGTCATCATAGCTTAGTTTTTAGTTTGTTTTCATTTAGTTTAGTCAGTGAAAAAAGGTAGTCAACAGACATTTTTTGTCATGGTTTTAGTAGACGAAATCAACACTGTTCAGCACGCATCAAAGTTTTATCCGCAGATGGTCCTCATGGCTCCCCTCTATTCCTCCACTTTGGTCTCTTTCTTCATGCCGTTCTCCCTCCTTTCCTCCCCTCTTGTGTCTTTTTGTATGAGGGCCCCATGCCTCGTCCCCCTATTGTCATGTTAATTACCTGTTTGCTCTGTTTTTGCAGGGCCCCGCAATCCATCAAAGCATCTCGCCAGCTTTTCATCTCTCGCACCGTATCTCTCTACCTGTAATTAGGTTTAGGGGAGAGAGAGAGAGGAGGGAGGAGGACGGATTTGGTTAGCGCCATGCAGAGAGAAAAGAGAGACATCAGGAAGTCCCTCTCTGCTGTTCTGGGAGCAAGCCCTTTTTAATGGTGTCTAATTGATCTGAGCTGTCATGTGGGGGCCACGGCTTCATGTGGTATGGGGGGTGGAGGGGGGGGTGATTATCCTTATGTGTCATCCTGAGCGCGTCGTCAGCGTTGGTTTCAGGGGTCTGGGCTTTTACTGCCGGAAGATAAGGTGTGTGTGTGTGTGTGTGTGTGTGTGTGTGTGTGTGTGTGTGTGTGTGTGTGTGTGTGTGTGTGTGTGTGTGTGTGTGTGTGTGTGTGCGTGTGTGTGTGTGCATGCGCCCACATGTGTGTATCAGTGTAGTCATGTGTGTAGTGTGCCCACATGTACATGTACATTTTCATTCAAACAGACAATGCGATGATCACACCCCATACACATCTGTGGTATAGTGTGTGAGCAGAGGACAGGGGGATTGCATGTGTGTGTGAGTGAGGGTGTTTATTGCGGTTGTGGTCAGAATATTCTCCACCCAGATGTGCAGAAACAGGAGGAAAATCAATACAGACGACTGTTGTGAATTTAGTTGACCAACCATGTGGTCCTTATGTCTCCCTCTTAGTAACTAAGGGTGGTGAGTGAGGTTTGCAGTTGAGTCGCGTGCGCACAGAGCAAGATGACACCAGGCAGTATCACACGACACATTCTGAAGTTTATTACACACATAGAGAATATGATATACAGCAGGGGTCTTCAACAGGGGGTCCGGGACCCCTCGGGGGTCTGCAGAGTTACTACAGTGGGACCGCCAAATGTTTGTGTGATAGGAAGTTGTTGTTTTTTACATTAACCACTGAACGCTAGAACCCCTATTCTGAGGGAAACATTAGCCCGAAAATAGCAGATCTACAAGCTCACAACGCCTCGCGCTGCGAGGCGTTGTGAGCTTGTAGATCGGCTGTTTTCGACAAAGAGGTTTGGTGCAGAGGGAAAAAAGAGCAGACCAAGTTCAGAGCCAAGTTTACTAAGTATTGCGGTTGTATGTCTGAAATAAACAAAAAAAACATTCATTTACACTGATAGTCTATAAATGTTATCTATGAAAAAGTTTGAAATGCAACACAATTTCATACAATATGTGGTGGGGGTCCCTGCTTCATCTGTCTCTCAGCTGAGGGGTCCTTGGCCTGAAAAACGTTGAAGACCCCTGCTATACAGTATTGGACACATGACGTGACCAGAAGATAATGAGACAAGGAGAAAACAGAAAGTAGTTGATTGTCATGATGGCGTCAAGTGTATCATTATAATTATGTGCTGCTTACAGCTGAGAGTGATTCAATACATGTATCTACTGGGTCAATCAGATTTAAAGGTCAGTCCCACAAACATAATCATAATTCATAACAACGTCAGCCAGTGGTGGACAGTAAATACGTACATTTACTCGAGTACTGTACTTGAGTAAAGTCTTTTGAGTATCTGTACTTTACCTGAGTATTTGTATTTTTGGATATTGTACTTTTGACTCCACTACTTTTCTAGGAAGGCAAAAGTACAAGAATTAACCACGTAAGCCCTATTTCAAATAGTGAAAATAGCAGATCTACAAGCTCACAGCGAGCTTGTAGATTTGGACAATTATTGACAGCCGGTCCTTAAGCCCATTTTAGGATGTCAAAGTTTTAAAATAGCAATGCATTTGTTATTAAAAATAATACATACTTTATAATTAGTAGTAGTACTTTTGGACACCAGTACTTGAACTCAGGTACAAATTTGACAGAGCAGCATTCACTTGTGGTTGAGTAATATTTGACCAGGAGTATCTACACTAGCCACACTATACTTTGACTCAAGTAATGGGGTTGAGTACTTACCACTGACATTGGTGGAAAGCAACTAAGTACATTTACTGAAGTACAGGTTTGAGGTACTTTTACTTTACTGGAGATTTAAATTTGTTTATGCTTTTACTTTTACTCCAATACAATTATTAGAAAGCTTTAGTTACTATTTACTTTGGATTTGGATTATTATCACAAAACATACATTAACCACTTCAGCCCTATTTAAACTTTGGCTAATTGAATGCGACGCATTGTGAGCTTGTAGATCGGCTATTTTCAAAAGATCTGTATACATTTTATACTTTTGAAACCTGTGAAATGGGACATTATGCATAATGGGCACTTTTGGTACTTTAAGTATATTTGATGCCAACACTTTTGTACTTTTACTTTTAATTTTGAATTCTGGACTTTTACTTGTAACAGAGTATATCTACATTGCAGTATTGATACAGCAATCAATGTAAGTAAAAAAATGTGAGTACTTTTTGTTTTACCACCACTGACCACTGGCGACAGCACACTCAGATGTTCACCATTCCCACAGAGCACACTAACAGATCAGGAAGTAATATTAAACACCAATCTGTGCAGAACAGAGAAGTGTAGTGGAGACAGGAGAGAAATTGCTTTGGTGCAAAAAGGTGCATACATTAATGTTGTGACCATAAACCGCCACGACAGCAACACAGTAATCAAAATATGTTTATGTATAAATAGTTGGCAGTTGACAGTCTATTCAAAAGATTTGATTACATTAGCAAATCAGATTACACTACAGTGACAGAGTAACCTTTGATCACAATTTAAAAAGACATAATCAGCAGTCTGACACTGTAATAGATTACAAGCTCACAATGCAATGCGTTGAGAGCTTGTAGATTGGCTATTTTCACTATGATTATTTTATATATTTCTATTTATTTTCTTGCTTTTTACCTATTTTTCTCCCCAATTTAGTCATTATGCCTATCGATTCCTCCCCTCACACATTTCTGTGTGGTGTTGTCACTGCCTCATCTGCCAGTGAGGAGCCCCCACCGGGAGGACGTAGAGCCAGATATCACCCCCCCCCCCCCCCCGCCCGGCTTCCCTTCCACGAACACAGGCTATTTGTGTTCATATAGACCGTCGACAAAGCTCAATGCAACACGGTGGATTCCAATCCCCAGACTCCGTAGTGGTGGGGGCAGGTACTACTGTGCCACACATCTTCTAGAATAGTTTTTTGATTTCTGTAATTCTTTTGAAAAATCATTCGGAAATCTTTTTAAAATAATGATAATAAAACGACAACAACAAAAAAGGGATCGTTAGTCTACTCGTGACCCAGGAAAATAGGCCCAAAATGGGCCCCCACCCCATTGTTTGGCACACACTGGTGTACTGAACCTGCATTGTAGTTCCGTGGCAGAACGGTGTGTACTTCCCTCTTTAAAGTAGCTGTACTATAGGGACCTGCACACTAACACACCGCTCTGCTGACCTTCAGCCTGCAATGAAAACAGCATCTGATGCCTCTGGTGTGTTTGGAGGGGCTCGCTCTCTCTCTCTCTCTCTCTCTTCCAAGATGGACAGACATGCATTATTGATTAAAAAACACTCATGCAATGCTATTTCATCTTTCAAAGCACAATTGAGAGGGAACAGATTTTTATTTTTTTTATCATTTGTGTGAATTTAGTTTCTAATTAACATGTTGCTAATTGAGTATAATTGGTTTTGGTTGTGTGTGTGTGTGTGTGTGTGTGTGTGTGTGTGTGTGTGTGTGTGTGTGTGTGTGTGTGTGTGTGTGTGTGTGTGTGTGTGTGTGTGTGTGTGTGTGTGTGCGCCCCCCCCCCCTCTCTGCCCCTCCCCTCCTTAGCACTTCAACAACGCTCTCTCTCTCTCTCTCTTTCTCTCCCCAAAACCCAGTGGGAGGCTAAGTGGTTGAAATGCAAAAGCAAGTCCCTTAACGACGCTGTAGTTTACAGTGTAACCATCCCGCCTGCCTCCTCTGCAATATCAATATGTCGAACAAGAAATGCCAAGCGCAAGACAAAGGACGAGGGGCAGGCGTAGGTACATAAACCTTTACAGAACAATGGTAGGATGAAATGCAATCTGAGCAATTTTGGCAGCAGCATCAGACCCCCATTACAGCTAATAGAAGTCATTTGACATGTCTTCATTCCTTTAGATAGAACGTCGGTGGGTGTTTTGTTTCTAGGACATGTCATTTATTTTGTGTGTGTGCAAACAATGCCATGAGTGTTGCATTTTGACAGCACTATAGGGTTGGGCGATACGACTTCAAATCAATATGATTATTTCAAACTTTTGCCTAGATTACAATTAAGAACGATGGAGTTTTTTCGCGATGCGTTGAGAGCTTGTAGATCGGCTATTTAAAAAAAATATGTATGCCACCATTGTACAACACAATAGAATACAGGGTTAAGTCGTTAATCAGTTGAAGGATGCATGAGCTCAGTTCGGGGCTCTCCCCAGGCTGGCAGAGGGAGAGTAGCGCCCAGGATTATAAGCTCAGGCAATTGGCTCTGGGTGAAAAAAGGGTTACAAAATCGTGGGATAAACAACAATAAATAAATAAAAAGTCGTTAATCAGACCAATCAATTTAGTCAATTAGAGAAAATCTATTTTTATATTATATTTTAAAAGAAAACCTGCTTCTCAATGAATCGACTAACCTACATCAGCCAGATTAAGTCTGTTATTGGCTCTAATAAATATCGGTTTCGATAGATTTTCAGTTAATCGCCCAGTCCTACTACTACACTACATATTTAATAATCCTCTGTGTATCTCATATAATCCAAGGAGTCCTTGCCATGGATGACAGCTCCTTTGCAGAGGCTGAGAGACAGACAGACAGACAGACAGGGCAGCCCAGTGGATGTTGCTGCAGTGCGTTGCTGTGCTTTTCAAGTCCCCCGTCGAGGACGGTCACAGGGGAGGATGCCCATAGCGACTGTGGCTGTCAGATGCTGTTGCCATGATGCCTAAAGAATGATTGGGTTCATGGGCCCAGGCGCTGCTCTCTGACAGTGCAGGGGGGGAGAGGAGAGCCACACCTGGGAGAGGAGGAGGAAGCGCTGGCAGGATGTGAAATGTTGCCGGACAAGGTCATTCTGGAGGTCATCTCAATACCTGTCACCTGCCACCAATAAATTCATGGCACCGCCCACATACACACACACACAGTAAAATCCTGAGTTTGAATTTAACTCTGAGAGAGTATAAATGGAACCATCCATTCATACTCTCTCAGAGTTACAAATGGATAAATGAACACTGAGGATTTTACTGTGCACCACAAAATGGTAGAATAGGCGTGTGCATTTTACCCTTTGTCTGCATGTAAAGTTGGTGTTTGTCTAGGCGATTCACCAGACAACAATGTTGTCGTTTTGAAAGGGAAGCGGGTGAGCCAAAACCAACAAGCATGTTGTTGCAAAATCCTGAATTTTTAACTGAACTCTGAGAGTGTACAAAGGGCCCATTTATTTGTACACTCTCAAGAGTTCCAATTTTCACTCAGGATTTTACCACGCAACAAGCATTGCTCAATTGACAAGCTGACGGTTTCCTGCAAATCTTGCGTTTATCATAATTTAATTACAAATAATTATAATTTAAGCACTTGTGATTGTGAACAAATGAGCTATTGATCTTTTCAGGAGACTGTTTCTTTTTTTGGTCTCTCACACACACACACACAGATGACGCAAACGCTGAACACTGCTGCAAACAAGCACCCCATTTTGAAGTCTGACTCATGTCTAGCCTTGTCTGTGTGGAAACCTTCGGCAAGTATCATTGATGTCAATGTAGGTGGTGGAGCTTGTTAGCATGACTGACAAGGGCGGAGGGTTCCCAACAACAGCACATATCTCTCTCTCTCTCTCTCTCTCTCACTATGTCTCTCACTCTCTTTTTATATCTCTCTCCCCCATCACCCTTTTTTCCCCCCTTTCCGACATGCGTCTTGTCAGTGAGGTGCGCTTCTTCACAATCTCACTGCCATTGCCCATGACAATTTTCATGATTGATCACTCTCCTCTTGGCTGCAGAGACAGGGAAATAGCGGACCACAGGACAAAAAAAAAAAAAGGGGGAGAGAGAGAGAGGGGGGGGGGGGGGGGGGGAGGCGGCAGAGAAAACCAGGGCGTGGACAATCCCACAAGGTCAGAGTGGTGTCCAGCCTTTTGTTTTCAGCGGTGAGATCACTGGTCCAGACCAAGCCGCGAGGGGACAGGCAGCATAACTGGCGGCCTGGCAGGAACAGATGTTCTCACACACAATGAACATGGAGTTTGGTTGGTTGGTTGCTTATTCGCTGAAAGTCAAGAGGCTGACTTCCCCCTTTTTTTTGTAAAAAAGAAAAAAGAAAAGCAGAAGAAAAAATTCTGCAAAGCAGTTGCTGCATTGCAAAGGCTGTCTGTCTACCTATAGATTCAAGAGGTTGTATTCGTCTCATGCTCATGCACGTTGTGCAGTGAAATGTAGATGTGACAGACTGCGCCAGACTGTGCTAACAATGTAAAACATACCATATATAATACAAAAAATTATAATATGTATAACACAACTAGGTAATAAGTGTAAAGTGTACAGAATAACCTTATAAGTTTGTCATCTTCCCTGTCACTGAGAAAGAATATAACTAACTATGTTGCAGCCAAAGGAAAATACAAAATATAGAATATACAGAGAATAAATGGAAGAATAAATTAGCAGCCAGGATATACAGAATATAGTATACATTCAGTGTTGTTAGAGCCTCACTATGTAACTTGTAACATGTTAATGAAGAAAACGTAAATTGGTCCAACCTGTATGGCAGAGAGAGTATGTTAAGGGGATAGACCCCTTTGGTGGAGGTTTGGGTTGTGTAGTTACCTTGCCATGATGTAACTCCAAAGGTGGACAAGAAATCAAAAATAATTTCTCCGGTGATTAGAAATTGATCATTTAAAATATGCTCCTCAATGACGTACATTGTACGGTGAAACAGCTCTCAAAGTCTGGCTTCCACCGGCCCGCCGCAAAGTCTGTATATATTTTTTTTTGCTTCCTGTTGCTTTTTTCATTTTTATAAGGAAGAAAACCTGGACTGGATCTTCAAATAGTAAAATCAACAGGAAGTTAACATTTTTATTTGGTGATGTTCTACATTGTCTGAATCAGCTTTGTTTGCGTTCGTTTATGTGCTAAAAGAGTGACTTTGAGAGCTGTTTCCATGTACAATATAAGTCAACGAGGAGCATATTTTTAATTATCATTTTCTAATCACTGGAGCAATTATTTTTCATTTCTTGTCCACCTTTGGAGTTACATCATGGCAAGGTAACTACACAACCCAAACCTCCACCAAAGGGGTCTTGCCCTTTAATACAATATAACTTATACAATTGGGGTGGTTATATTTTGTCTCCCTGTTCTTCTATTGAGACATTTAGATCGTGTCATCCTCAGGGTGAGACATGACATGTTGAATTTACATGCAGCAATTTAAAACCAAGATAATGATGTTGATCGATGCGGCCTACGTGATTCAGTACACAAGCACAGGTCCATTGGTCTACCCAGCGGCCAGGCAGTGCTCCGGATCCCACGGACAGAGTCGTTCCAGTTGTCACACAGAATTGAAAACATCAATTCTCTCCACTTCCTGTCATTGTGAGTGCATGAAAGCTCTGTTATTAATACCTACCACAGGTCATTCACAGCCAAGGACACGATATTCAGGTGACAACAGGTTCAGGAGTGGTTAAGAAGGAGACTGTACGAACAAGGTCGTTGTCCTTCACTTTACCTGGCCTAGATCAATCCCTGTGCGCTGTGCATTGTGTAGCCTGTGTGTGTGCGTGTGCGTGTGCGTGTGCGTGTGTGTGTGTGTGTGTGTGTGTGTGTGTGTGTGTGTGTGTGTGTGTGTGCACGCGACAGTGTGTGCATGTGTGTTTGTTTGTGTATGTGCCTTTCATTTGGAAGGTAAACAAAGGTACAAATGTTAGGACAACATTCAACACACAGGGTATGATGTGACAGATTTATTCACGTCCAGTGGTGGAAAGTAACTAAGTACATGTACTTAAGTACAATTTTGAGTTACTTTTGGAGTATTTCCAATTTGCAATACTTTTACTTCTACTCCACTACATCTCAGAGGCAAATATTGTACTTTTACTCCACTACAATTATTTGAAAACTTGAGTTACTTTCTAGTTACTTTAGCCCTATTGTATAGATACATCTATTTGAAAATAGCTGATCTACAAGCTCGTAGATTGTGAGCTTGTAGATCTGCTATTTTCAAACATTAGCACTTTTACTTGTGGTACTTTAAGTATATTTTGATGCCAATACTTTTGTCCTTTTACTAAAGTTACATTTTGAACGCAGGCCTTTTACTTGTAACAGAGTATTTTTATATTGTGGTGGTATTGCTACTTTTACTTAAGTAAAATATCTGAGTACTTCTTCCACCACTGGATTTAATTCGAGGATATATTCAGGAAACGTGGAAATCAAAGTGAGACATTAAGTCTGTCAGGGAGCTGAGATCAGCAGCATAGATCTAAACGGGACAATTCCCATTGTGGCAGCACAGCACAGCCTGTTGACATGGTACAGATTGCTGCCCCATAACCTACAGAAGGCCATTCATAACTTCTTGCCTCCCTCTGCTGGTATAAATATGTATGTTCAGTAGTGTGGGGACTGCATTGTGTTAATCAGTGGTGGGAAGTACATTTACTCAAGGCTACCTCAGTACAATTTTGAGATACTTTTACTTTACTTGATGTCCATTTTTCAATTGTATTTTTTTATTTTTACTACAATTAGGCTATTTGACTGCAGATTGATATTATTATTAATACAAAACATACATTGACCGCTTAAGCCCTTTGAATACAGGCCTTTTACTTGTAACAGAGAATTCTACATTGTGGTATTGCTACTTTTACTTAAGTAAAAAGAAAGGAAAAAAATCAGGCCGCGACCCCCCAAAATAATCATATTTGGGGTGGGGGGGGGGGGGTGGGGACCCCCCACCCTGATAAGCACTTTGAATTGTAGGCATTACATTTAGTTTGACTCGGTTTCGTAGATAAATATTGTGAAAATAGCCGAACTACAAGCTTGTAGATCGGCTATTTTCACAATGTATCTTTCATACGTAGGCTACTATTTGACAATTTGGCCAATTTTGTATTACAAAGGTCTTATAAAAGTAATTAAATTGTAACTTTAGAAATGTGCAGATACCCATATACACTTATACAGTATGTTGGTTTGTTAACTGTTGAGTGAGAAAACTATGTTTCACATTAAGCTAATCATCTTGGGACCCCCCAAAATAAGTTGGCGACCCCCAGTTTGGGAACCACTGCCTTACACCACTGCTGTTAACACTTTTCTTTCAGTGAGAAGACATGATGTTATGCTTTTGGTTTGCTGATGAGAGGATCTGTACTCCTCCACACCTACAGGAGTACATGAACCATTAGTACAGAGGATACATCCACAGGATAGAGGCAGCGAGGGGGAGGGGCTTATGCACAGCATGCATCGCTGCTGTCGGGTAGAAACCTAATATGTCCATATTTCAAACTTTTTCTTTTGTAAATTAATGCCTTACTTCATCATACAAGAGTGTCGCACAAAAGTAGTGAAAATAGCGAGCGTGTAGATCGGCTATTTTTTACTATCTTCATTTTTTTTAAATCATAAAAAAAGAAATGGTTTTATGGACATACAAGGTTTCTATGTAATGTAATAATAGGAGCAATCTGGCAACAGCACTGCAGCAATGACAGGTAAGCTTTTCCTACAGTGGTGGAAAGTAACTGAATACATTTACTCAAGGCCTGACTGACAATTTTTAAGTAGCCTACTTTTCACTTTACTTGAGTACGTCCCATCTTTCGATATTTGATGCTCTACTACATGAAGCAAATGTTGAACTTTTGACTTTTATTTGACAATTATTTGAAAACTTAAGTTAATTTGTAGATTTTGATTATCATTACAAACATATTTTTTGTAAATATATTTAGAAAATAATTAGTTCTTAAGTAGTATATAGACCTAAGTACATAATTACATATACGTATATTTTGATGCCAATACTTTTGTACTTTTACCCAAGTACAATTTTTAATACAGGCTGTTTAATAGTAAAATAGTATTTCTACATTGTGGTATTGCTACTTGTACTTAAGTAAGAGATCTGAGTAGGCTGCTTCTTCCACTTCTGCTTTCCAGTGTGTGTGTGTGTGTGTGTGTGTGTAGCTGACCAATGATACGCTGTCAGCAAGTTTCCTGAACTTGCTATATGGCCATTGGTGCCTCAGAATATTAATATGGCAGCAGGCCAATTCTGCAGCCAACATGCCACATGTTGTGGAGGATGATAGTAATGCTGATGATGCCTATTTTAATGACACATTTTAATTTGCTGTAAGTGGTGGTGGTGGGTGGTGTGTGTTGCAAAAATGAAATAAATGCTATTTTTATGATAACTTTTTTTTTCATTAGTTGGAATGTACAAAACCATCCTTCACTCTTAGTAGCCCAATTATCAATAATGGAAGAAACTAAATACAGAAGAATGCAATGCAAACAGTTTCAGTAACATGACTGCAAAATGTCCATCCAGTGACTAAGAAGTGATGTTATTATTTTTCATAAAACAAGTGAAATTCCACCTAAACCAGTGGTGTAAAGTAACTAAGTAAAATGTAGTACTGTACTTAAGTCAAATTTTGAGGCAAATATTATACTTTTACTACACTACAATTATTTGAAAACTTTAGTTACTAGTTATTTTGTAGATTTGGATTATTATTACAAACCATACATTAAACACTTCAGCCCTATATACATTTCTGTACTAAGTACTGCATAATGAGTAATTCTAGCTTTGGCACTTTAAGTACATTTTGATTTTGTAGGCCTACTTTTATTCAAGTACATTTTGATTACCGGACTTTTACTTGCAACAGAGTGTTTCTACATTGCAGTAGGCCTATTGATACTTTTATTTAAGGAGTAGTTCGTCCCAAAAATTACTTATTTGCTATCAATTACACACCCCATGAAGCCTTGAATAAATTCATGGATATTTTTTAGTTTTTGTCGCATTCCTAAGCCAATAATTTGAATCCGGACACTCCGCCGGTCATCAAATTATTGGCTTAGGAATGCAACAAAAACAAAAAAATCTTAGGAAAGCAACAAAAACAAAAAAAAAGTCAGTGGTTATTTGGCTGCGGACCCCCACCTCATATTTTCTGACAGTGGCCTCCAGGAGCAAAGATTTGAGTTACATGTTCGCTTTATATATATATATATATATTCAAAGATTTGCAAGATCTTCTATGATATACCCCCCTGGTACCCCCCAAGGACCCCTGGGGGTCCCCAGACCAGACCCCACTTTGAGAACCAATGCTTTAAGTAAGTTCTTGTTCTCATCATCATCATAATTATCATCATAATCCAACATGCACTGAAAGCAGTTGTGCACTAGATGTCTCTCCAGTCCACACTACAGTGCATACTGCTGCTGCTGAGTGTGTGTGTGAGTTCATGGGTTCGATGCTTTGTGGAGGTGAAGCGGTCTCCATTTTGAAAACCAAAACTACACACACACACAGACAACAAACTCACGCACACACAAACAGTGCACCCCCGCGCACACACACACACACACACAGTGCACACCCGCCCTGAATCCCATGGAACTATGCCGCGGGGCCGGCCTCGCAAACTGAGAGATAAAACCAACGACCGATCAGGTAACAAGTCTCCAAGATGGCACGAATAAACACCAAACCCACTCCGCTCTTTGACCAGCCCGGCACCGCGAAGATAAACCGCCGCGAAGTCCGTTATAAAGACAGTTTCTCGCAGTGCATATAGTCCCCGGATATAGTAGGACTATATAGCGCCGGGGCGGCCATTGCTTTGTGATCGAGGCGGAATGATATTAATAACATCTCGGTGGCTCTACGTGCTCACTTCCAGTCTGAATGTGTCACCGAGGGAGAGGGACGTTAGCCTCTAGTGTTCTCTCTCTCTACGGTGTGTCATTGTTGACTTAATATAGTTATTTAGGCTGTTTATTAGCGTCATAGAGTTAGCTTGCCGATGCTAACTAGCTTGTGTTGCTTGCTGCTACTACAGTTAGCCCCCGGTGGCTAACAGTCAAAACATTAGCCATTGTTGTTTTGAATCTTGTAATGTTTCCCAAAACACTGGGTCGGGACCCGTTTGTGGGTCGCGGACACGTTTTTATGGGTCACAAGTAAATATCCCTTTTTTTTTTTTTTTTATAAGATAAAAAAAAAATGCATTTTCCCCCCTGAATTAAAAACGATTTCAATGATTTTTCTAAAGAATACCATGAATAAAAAAATATATATATATCCATATTCCATAAATTAGAAAACAGATGTTTAAGACGTAGTGAAAATAGCCAATCTACAAGCTCACAAGGCACTGTGAGCTTGTAGATCTGCTTTTTTCACGAGCTTGAGTCCTGGGGAGACATAACATTTATCTTTTGGGTCTTCTTGAGCTAAAAAAAGTTTGTGAACCAGTCTTGTAATGTAATGCAGTGGTTTTCAACCTTTTTCGGGTCAAGGACCCCCAAATTGACACTTATTAGCCTATGGACCCCCATTTGAAAAGATATGCAAGGGACTCAACCATTTTGATTTCTGGGGGGGTCCCAATCTACACTGTATCATAGTGTTCATTTAACTCTGAGAGTGTACAAATGGAACCAAATGGTCCCTTTGGTTCCATTTGTACACTCTCAGAGTTAAAGACACATAAGGGTCAATTTGGTTCCTTACTATTAATTTGGCTGGGGACCCCCTGGAACCCCCTCAAGGACCACTGGTGGTCCCCGGACCACTGGTTGAAAACCACTGATGTAATGTAATGCATGCAACCAGCAGCAGTGGCACCCATATATTATAACTATGGCAGCTCCCTGACAACTTGTTCCTCTCTGTTGGTGTCATGTTGATTGATTATACCCCATATGTCACAGCATAATACTGTATGTATTCAGTGGTGGGAAGTAACTAAGTACATGTACTCAATTACTGTACTTAAGTACACTTTTGAGTACATTTTTACTTTACTGGAGTATTTACAATTTACAGTACTTTTACTTATATTCCACTACATATCAGAGGCAGATATTGTACTTTCTACTCCACTATAATTATTTGGCAGGTTTAGTTACTTTACAGATTTAGATTATTATCACAAAACATACATTAACCACTTCAGCCCTATAAATATTTTGGCCATTTGAAAATAGCAGATCTACAAGCTCACAATGCGTTGCGATGCGGTGCATCTTGTAGATCTGCGATTTTCAAAAGATTTTTATACATTTTGAACTTGTGAACTGGGACATTCTGCATAATGAGTACTTTTACCTTTGTACTTTAAGTATATTTTGATACCAATACTTTTGTACTTTTATTCCAGTACATTTTGATTACAGGACTTTTAGGCTACTTTTAACAGAGTATTTCTACATTGCAGTATTGTAGCCTTAGATAAAGACTATTAGATGTATTTTATCGATTTTGACATGTTTTATCTCTACGAGGGTCTTAGCGACCACACCCCCCTCGCCAGATTGCCCTGGAATGTCAGCACCAAAGCCCGTACATCTCCAAACATGTACAAATGCAAAATATAAGGTGCTTACCCGTGTGCCACAAATGTTAACTAGGTGTCCGGAGTATTTGTGCGATGTATTAGTCCATATGTTTTAATAAAGAAGTGTTTTACTCCCGTCTGTGGCCGAACGCCATTTCCCCCCCTCCTTTACTTCCCGTTTACATTGAGTGTAATTCCGGCTTTCACCGGATGCGCTCCGTCACTACCGGGAGGCGGGAACTTCCGATAGAATCGGCCACAAATGGGATTAAAACACTTCTTTATTGAAAAATATTGACTAATACATTTCAAAAACACGCTGGACACTGAGTTAACATTTGGGGCACGGGGGTAAGCACCTTATATTTTGCATTTGTACATTTTGTTTGGAGAAATAAGGGGTTTGGAGCTAACATTTCAGGGCAATCTGGGGGGTCAAAATCGATAAAATACATCTACGAGAGTCTTTATCTAAGGCTAGCAGTATTGATACTTTCACTTAATTACAAAATGTGGTGGTTTAGGTATTATTAAAAAACACCTTAACATCTCGGTGGCTCTACGTGGTCACTTCCAGTCTAAATTGGTCACCGGGAGGGAAGCAGCCCAGTGTTCTCTAGACTAGAGTCTCTAGTGTGTCGTTGTTGACTGAATGTTTAATTAACACTTTCTTTCCCCCCTGTTTGTTCATTAGCATCATAGTTAGCTTGCCAATGCTAACTAGCTTGTGTTGCTAGTACTACAGTACAGTTATCCCTGGTGGCTAACACATCAAAACATTAGCCATTGTTGGTTTTGAATTGTAATGCACTAGTTCCCAAATCTTTTAGCTTGAGTCTTCCCCAGGACCCAAGCTAGTGAAAATAGCAGATCTACAAGCTCACAACGTGTCGCATTAACTACTTCTTAAACATTTATTTTCTAATGTATGGATTTTTAAAATGTTTTCATGACATTCTTTAGAACACATATTGAATTATTGTTTTTAATTCATGAAAAAAATCATCTTTTTTTTGTGTGTTTTGAAATAATAATGATAAAAAACAAAATGTTAAGGGATATTTACTCGTGACCCATAAATATGTGTCGGCGACCCACAAACGGGTCCCAACCCACTGTTAGGGAAACTGTTTTAGTGCATGCAACCAGCTACCAGCACCCCGACTACTTGTTCCTCGCTGTAACGTTAAAGTTGTGTGGCGAGGCTGCTATATGTGACATGTTGATTATACCATGTGTCATGTCACAGCATAATACTGAATGTATTATGTTGATACCATGTGTCATGTCACAGCATAATACTGTATGTATTATGTTGATACCATGTGTCATGTCACAGCATAATACTGTATGTATTATGTTGATACCATGTGTCATGTCACAGCATAATACTGTATGTATTATGTTGATGTGTCATGTCACAGCATAATACTCTATGTATTATGTTGATGTGTCATGTCATGTCACAGCATAATACTCTATGTATTATGTTGATGTGTCATGTCATGTCACAGCATAATACTCTATGTATTATGTTGATGTGTCATGTCACAGCATAATACTCTATGTATTATGTTGATGTGTCATGTCATGTCACAGCATAATACTCTATGTATTATGTTGATGTGTCATGTCACAGCATAATACTCTATGTATTAATTATGTTGATACCATGTGTCATGTGATGTCACAGCATAATACTGTATGTCAGTGGTTCTCAAAGTGAGGTCCAGGGACTCTCAGGGGTCCTTGAGGGGGGTCTAAATTGACCCTTACAAGTCTGTAACTCTGACAGTGTACAAATGGAACCAAATGGACCCGGCAGGGTCCATTTGGTTCCATTTGTACACTGTCAGAGTTAAAGGGATAGTTTGATAGACTCAAGTCTCCATCGATTAGTCAATCGATGGAGACTTGAATTCATGGATATCTTTTAGTTTTTTTGTCGCATTCCTAAGCCAATAATTTGATGACCAGCGGACCGGCATAGGCAGCAGTTCCGGTAGGAGACACAAAGGAGACTCTTTGTGTCTCCTACCAGAACCATTGCCTACCGGTCATCAAATGATTGGTTTAGGAATGCGACAAAAAAAACAAATAAATCCATGAATTCAAGTCTCTGACTAATCAATCTGGGAACCCAGAACCAAATAAGAATGAAAAATAGCGCCCTCTGCTGTTTGTACTATCTTACATTGGCTCTGGGAGAATGGCGACGTAGCACACGTTCGCAAAGGAAACCGGGGTTTAGGTCTGCCTTCAGCTTTCACTTCCGGTGGGTGCCACTATGTTTTCATTCCCACTAACAATATTTCTACACGGAACACTAACACCACTTCTCCCAGAGAACATGGATCGTTTTGGTTATAAGCCCACTTGTTTCTATGATGAAAGAGTAAGTTAAAATGTGAATATCTGTCCGTGGTTTTGTCTGCTCCGCGGACGCTATTGTTAAATTAGTTTGGGTTTGTTTCGAGGGGGAAAGATCGACGGACATGTGAATCCCGCCCACTACATTTGATTGGGTAAAGCGCGGCCTGCTTCCTGATCTGAAGGCACGCCCACTTGTAGCCCAGTGCGTACATGTTATGACGAGCCTTCACGACAGATTCCAACGCAGAGCAGAATCTGTTCTTGAGAGATTACTGACTAATCGATAGGGAAAAAAAACATTTGGGGGTGAACTATCCCTTTTAAGGGGGGCCCTTGAAATTTAAAGGTTTGAGAAACACTGCTGTATCTATTATGAGCGTTCTATTATCAACTTGATTGACCTGGATAATGTTGTGGCAGCCCAGAAAGCATTGTTTTTAAACGGGAATAAGGAGCCAGGTGTTATGTATATGACTGTGACACATGTATACATGTCATATGAGTCCACTATAGCTACAGTTAAGCCCCCCCCCGCATACATACTGTAATGATGCATATAGAACATCATAGGATGCATTCACTGCAAATGCTATATGACCTCGTCAACAAACACTCACCATTAGCTTGATTGGTTGTTGTTTTTGATTGAATACTTTATTAACAGTTTGCTAAATAGTGCAGTGGTGCAATTATACAATGATGCTAAAAGGATAACACAAAATTCTCTTATTAAAGGCTTGTTTTCATTGTGGTCCTAATAGCTCTGACTATTGTTTAATTAAAAAACAATGTTGTCCCCAGTAGATGCGTATTTGCAGATCCATGCATTGTGCATGCAGTAGCCTGCAGTATAATGTAGCCTATATATGAATAACTGTATGGGTGATTTATTTATTTGGTTTACACTCATTTTAGTTTCAGTTAGGTGTGTTGTTGTGAATCGATGCCATATCTGTAATAACACGGTACCTATACACATTCAACCAAATGATGGCAGTGAAGTACTATCACTGTTTCAATTTTAAGGTATTTTGTTTTACTTTAGTGGAGTATTTCCAATTTTCTGTACTTTTACTTCTACTCCACTACATCTCAGAGGCAAATATTGTACTTTTACTCCACTACAATTATTTGAAAACTTTAGTTACTACTGGTAGTTACTTTGTAGATTACGTTTTGATTATTATTGCAAAACATGAACCACTCCAGCCTTATATAGATTTCGGCTATTTTCAAAAGTTCTTTTACATTTTATATGAAAACTTGTGAAGTGGGACATTCTGCATAATGAGTACTTTCTGGTACTTTAAGTACATTTTGATACCAATACTTTTAAGTAATTTTTTTTATTCTGGACTTATACTTGTAACAGAGTATATCTACATTGCAGTATTGATACTTTTACTTAAGTAAAAAATGTCCACCACTGAGTAATACTGACAGTTTTCTTCTTTTTACCCATTAGATCTGAATTCCAGTGAATCTAGTCACAACGATGGAGAATTCAAAGACAAGAAATGCACCATGTGCTCTCAGAACTTCACCACTGACAGCCAACTCCAGAGGCACCTCCGTGACCACGAGGCGAACGACAAGGCAAGAAAGAGCAAACCTATGAACCTGATGAACATTGCTAATTGATTTGTCTAAAGATCTAATACTGGGGTCGACAAACGTTTTGACATGAAGTGCCGTGTTTTCATTTAATTGATAGTCAAGTGTGCCATATCAACAAAAAAATTGCATATCTACAAGCTCGTAGCGCGGCACTCGGTGCCGTGCTACGAGCTTGTATATCTGCTATTTTTTTAATTGTCAAAGAAATCTAAAAATGACACACAGATGCGTTCCCGGCCTTAATGGGTTAAGTTTAATTATGACACCAAATCAAAATTAAACATTTCCAACTGATTTTGATTGTCCGTAGGCTATACATAACAACCGTTATTTTTTTTTCTTCTGGAAATATTTTCTTTCACATCAGGATGTAATGATCATTAGACTCAGAGCAATAACCTACCTATCTCCTATCTAGTTATCAGTTTGAATGAATGTAGAATTATGTGCAGGATGCAATTTGTAAATAGATGTGAGTGAACTTAATCTAACTGATGCCAGTGTGCCAGTGATCACCCTCCTGTGTGCCAATGTTGGCACCGGTGCTTAAGGTTGCATACCCCTGATCTAATATATGACTAAGAGGGTAATAACATAATAATAATAATGATGATAATAATAATAATGATAATAATCTATTTAGTTACAAAGTGCTTTACATAAAACTGAAGCAAAATCTAATCAAACAACAGGGCAATGTGCAAAAAGTGCATTATTAGGACGACAATGCATTTCCTTTATCTAAATTAGGGAAAGGCCATTCGATAAAAGCAAGCAATACCAAGAGATTAACAATTTAAAGTAAAGCAAACATTATCATTACTAAAAGGCTCTTCAAAAAATGCAAGCGATAACCATCAAAGGGAAGCCGAACGTCATTACTAAAAGGTTAATGAACAATCGTGATTTGTTTTGTTTATATAACAAAATGAAATGATTCCCTGGATAGTAATGCAGTTTTGACACATCTGGTCAAGTCATGTAAAATGTATTAAATGAAACGATCATGTTCTGGCATAGTTTTGAAAAAGGCACAAGAACTGTGAGGATGTAACAAGGTGTGCGTGTGCGTGTGCGTGTGGTGCACCTAATTGTATACTTTTGGAAAATGCACACTGTTGCATACACTGTCCAGTGACATTATAATAATAATGACAAGGAAATTCAAGGCAACAACAACAATGAGGCAATTCAATGTGCTTTTACACAAAACATCAAGCAAAGAAAACACATTATAAAAGGACATTTCAATTTAGAGAAAAGAAAGAAAGAAAAAAAGAAGTTGTTAAACATATATCTCCTAATAGCAAACACCTATTCATGTCACAGAGCAAAAAAACACATATAAATGAGATGCTCTTTATGTCTTACATTTGGTCTCTTTGTTGTTGACCACGTCACCACCAGGCCCTTGGCATTGGGGCCACCCACACAAATAAGCATGTCACTGTGTGTTAGTGCCAGGTGCTTTATGGCTGACATGACTTACAGGAGTGGACAATCTCCTTTTCATGTCGCTTTTTTAACTCATTAAGACCGGGATTATTACTCTTTTTTTTTTAAAGAAATTGTGAGAATGTATGCAAATCTTTGAATATATGTATACACTTTTAACTCAAATCTTTGCTTCTGGGGGGGGGGGGGGTCCCTGAAACAAAATATTTTGAGATGGGGGTCCGCGACCCAATACATATCATTTTGGGTGGTCCTTGACATGAAAACGTTTGAGAACCACTGATATATATATATAGCAACATAAGTCAAAATAAATAAAAAAATTAAAAAACTGTAGAAGACATTTGTAGAATCCCCAGAAGCAAAGATTTGAGTAAAAAATGTTCGCTGTATGTTCGTTATATATATGTCACAGTACGTTTGGAGAACCAGTACGATTGAAGACAGAGCGCTCGTTTTTAGGCACGGGGCTCCTTCGGGGCGAGGCGGGGCTTTTCGAGACAGGGTTTATTAGCGAGGCTCGCGAGGAGGAGGAGGAGGACGGCGCTGCGAGGCGGGGGGTTATTACGCGAGGCTCGCGAGGAAGAGGAGCCTCCTCCTCCTCCTCCTCCTCGCGTTTTAAACCGTCCCGTCCTCTCCTTCTCTCCTTCTCCTCCTCCGAGGAGGAGAGCGCGGAGAGGCGAGGCTTTGATGCGCCGACGGAGACCTGTCTTTTGTTGTTCCCCCCCACATAGCAACCAGGAAGCTACGCTAGGGGAACCATAATATCTATGAGGGGAACGCTGAACACGCGTTCACACGCACGGCGCGCCGACTTAGTGGAGCTTGAGGCCGAGGAAGCGCGCCCTCGCGCCTCCAGGCGCGAGTGCCCGCGGTGACCGGCCGACGCTCCACTAGTCGACTCAGCGCCGTTTGATTTGTAAACCGATAGGGACAGAATAGTTCTTTTCATGGATCACTGTGTGTGTGTGTGTGTGTGTGTGTGTGTGTGTGTGTGTGTGTGTGTGTGTGTGTGTGTGTGTGTGTGTGTGTGTGTGTGTGTGTGTGTGTGTGTGTGTGTGTGTGTGTGTGTGTGTGTGTGTGTGTGTGTGTGTGTGTGTGTCAGGGAGAAAGTAAAACAAAAGCCAGAACACAATAAAAGTATCTAAACAGTCCTGCTTTCAATAAACAAAAAAAAGCATGAGCGCGTGCGCGTGTGTGTTTGTGTGTGTGTGACTGTGTGTGTGTGTGTGTGTGTGTGTGGCCATATATGTTTGTGCACAAGCCTGGCTTGTGGCTCCCTCTAGTGCTGGGTGGGTGGTAAAAACGAGCGCGCATTCTTCAATCGTACTGGTTCTCCAATCATACTGTAACATATACATTCAAAGATGTGCACACATCACCGCGCTATGAGCTTGTATATCTGCTATTTTTGAATAGCCAAAGAAATCATAAAATGACACAGATGCGTTCTCGGTCTTAATGGGTTAAGTTAAATAAATAAACAACGTCAGCACATGTCATCTTGACTTCCGTGTTAAAAACGCAAAATCTGTGCTCCGCCGATTGAATACTTTTATTTAACAGTTTGCAAAGAGCACAGAGGTACAGCCATACAATAGTAATGTATTATTAAGGATAACACAAAAGGTTGAAGGACCCACTCTAACACTGTGTGTGGTCTCTGTACGTGTACAATCCATGTCAAAATGCACCGTTTAGCTTTGCTTTTGAAGCTGTAGTGCTGTATTATTATTTTTTAAAAGCTCTCAGCTTAATGCAGCAGATTTGTGGAAAACAGCAGTGGTGTCAGGTTAACCTTCCCAATCCTAAAATCACACAAAATAAAAGAATAAAAAGTTGCTGTAATACAAGAATAAAGGTCCTTACACACCGGGGGCGATTTTTTCATGCGAATAATACGTTTAAAAAAAAAAACCTTATAAAGTCAATGTAAGCTTCCACGGAGCGAAAAAGCGTCTTTTATTTATTCGGAACAAGTCCGAATTTTGCGTATATTCGTATATTCGCCGGTGTGTAATGACCTTCAAGTTCTGAATAAAGTACTGCATACAAGTTTAAAATGCTGAAAGTAGTAGTATAGGCCAGTAGCCATGATGCATTTGCATGAATGCTTGTGGCCGATCATAAAATTGCATAATTGATTAAGCAAATCTTCATCATTAAACTTGGGGCCATGTGGGTTAGGGTTATACCTTGACCCTTGCAATCAGATTTCATAAAGATTGATTCACATGATCTTTTTTTTTACGTATCTTCGGTTGTTTGGCAGGCAGGCACACAGTCAATCAACTTGACAGTAAAGTTGATTGACTGTGTGCCTGCTTGCCAAACAACCGAAGCATAAACGTTTTTTTTAAATATTTATACGTAAAAAAAACAACAGATTCATCCTCATCATCCTCACGTCCATGAGGATGATGAGACTGTGCCATCCATAGCATACATGGGCAACTGGCGGCCCGGGAACCACATGCGGCCCCCACCTTCACTTAATGCGGCCTGCAGGTTAACTCACCGAGTGCCAGAATTATTTCTGGCTATAATGATATCTTGGGTTCTAAAATAAATAAATAATAATAATAATAATAAAAATAAATATAAATATAAATATATATATATATATAGGGGTGTGCCGATACACTAATTTCACCAAACGATACGATACGATATTTGGCTCACAACTTCGATACGATTTCGATACGATACGATACGCACTTTTTTATTATGAAAATATATGGGGGAGAGAAAATGCAAACAAATTATTCTGTTTTTGCATTATTCAGACGCAAACTAGTAGCTTTTCAGCTACAATAGCCGTTTTGAATCCAAATAGGGCAATAGTGTGACACCTGACCCGAAAAAAAATATGTTGTCACCCTTTTCACCTCGGGGCTGTTTTCAAGCCTGATTATTATTATTGTGGGCACACCCCTATATATATATATATATATTTTTTTTTTTTTCTTTTTAAATTAAATAAAAATGTTAGTTTTCAGGATCCCAATTCAAAAATAGCAAAGAAAAAAGAGGATTCCAATTAAAAAATAGCAGATCTACAAGCTCAGTGCTACGCGTTTTGAGCTTGTAGAGCGGCTATTTTTGCTACTTTTGTGTGACTTAGAATGGCCCGATACTAGTATTTGCAAAGTGGCCCTCTGGAGTGAGTGGAAATATAGTGGCCCTCTCCATCATCAAAGTTGCCCACCCCTGATCTATAGCCTAGAGTGGACATTCTCATGGGAAACACAACATACCTTACTTTACCTTACCTTACTTGGATGTTTCTCAACGCCTTGTCTTACTGTCTCCCCCCTCCACAGCCTCATCGGTGTGACCACTGTCCACAGACGTTCAACAAGGAGTTCAACCTCACCCTCCACAAGTCCACACACACCACCTCTAACCCCACCTGCCCGGTGTGCCATAAGAAGTTCTCCCGCGTGGCCAGCCTTAAAGCACACATCATGCTGCACGAGAAGGAAGAAGTTGGTCAATTTTTTTTTTTTTATCAATAATAATGATAATAAACAGTGGTGGAAATTAACTAAGTACATGTACTCAAGTACTGTACTTAAGTACAATTTTGAGGAATTTGTACTTTACTCGAGTATTTCCAATTTCCAATAGTTTTACTTCTACTCCACTACATCTCAGAGGCAAATATTGCCAAATATTACCTCAATTATTTGAAAACTTTAGTTACTAGTTACTTTGCAGATATAAATAATAACATTATAAAATATACATTAACCACTTTAGCCCTATTTTATACATAGGCTATTTGAAAATGCGACGCGTTGTGAGCTTGTAGATCTGCTATTTTCAAACATTTAGTACTTTTACTTTTGGTACTTTGAGTACATTTTGATACCAATACTTTTGTACTTTTACTCAAGTAACATTTTGAATTCCAGTCTTTAACTTGTAACAGAGTACTTCTACATTGCAGTATTGATACTTTTACTTAAGTAAAACATTTGAGTACTTTTTCCACCACTGATAATAAATGTAGTATATGAGTTGCAGTCACATTTAACCACTTGTTTCAACCTGGTTTCCCTATTTTGGGCTTGTCATTATATGCAAAATGATCTACAAGCTGAACATGCGCGTTGTGAGCTTGTAGATTGGCTATTTTCACTATCCATCATACAGCGAAGTCAAGGACCCCCAAAATTATGTGTATTTTGACACGGACCCCCGTCTCAAACTATTTTGTTCCAGGCACCCCTCAGAAGCAAAGATTTGAGTTACAACTGTTGGCTTAAAAAATATGTACCGGTACATATTCATAGATTTACGCGATTTTTCTAAAATAGCAGATCTACAAGCTGATAGAGCTTGTATATCTGCTATTTTTGAACAGCCAAAGTATACAATAATGGTTAAAATGATTGTGACACTATATTAACTTATTTATCTGCGGACCCCACTTTGAGAACCAATGGCGTATAAGTGGTTAAAAACGTTATTTCAGCCGTATGTCCAAAAAGCACTTCTATGAAATTCTAAGATCTCCCTGAAGTTACATTAGCATCACCTGCTGGGTTCTGTATTCTTCAGTGGTGTAAAGTAACTATGTACAGGTACAATTTACTAGAGTATTTCGAATTGTCTATACTTTTACTTCTACTTCACTACATCTCAGAGGCAAATATTGTACTTTTACTACACTACAATTATTTGAAAACTTTAGTTACTTTGCAGATATAAATAATTACATTATAAAACATACATTACCCACTTCAGCCCTATTTTATACATAGGCTATTTGAAAATAGCAGATCTACAAGCTCGCAACGTGTCGCATTGCGACGCGTTGTGAGCTTGTAGATCGGCTATTTAGTACCTGTACTTTTGGTACTTCAAGTACATTTTGATACCAATACTTTTGTACTTTTACTCAAGTAAATGTTTAATTCCGGACTTTTACTTGTAACAGAGTACTTCAACGTTGCAGTATTGATACTTTTACTTAAGAGTACTTTTTCCACCACCGGTATTCTTCTCTCTCTCAGAATCTGATCTGTGTGGAGTGTGGGGATGAGTTCATCCTTCAGAGTCAGCTCTCTCTCCATCTGGAGGATCACCGCAAAGAGCTGTCGGGCGTCAAAGTGTACACCTGCAAGACCTGCGGCAAGGAGTTCAAGACCTCCGTCCACCTCAAGGACCACATGAAGAGCCATGTCAAGATGAGGTCGGAACACACAAAACACACAGAAATGGGGGGGTTTAGGATAGATTTTTTTTTGCTGAACCGGAATCAAACGAAGTGAAATGGAGAACGAATAAAACGGTCCAAACAGGATTGTGTTTAACCATTTAAATCCTACCTACCGTACTTATAGTCCAGGCTCCCCAGAGCATTGGTTCTCAAAGTGGCGTCCGGGGACCCCCAGGGGTCCTTGAGGGGGGGTTCCAGGGGGTCCCCAGCAAAGTGTGCCAATATAGCATCACAATAATTGTAACCTTTTATACTTTGGCTATTCAAAAATAGCAGATATACAAGCTTGTAGATATGCTATTTTTTTTAAAATCGTGAACATTTGTGCAAACCTTTGAATAATATTCAATAAGCGAACATTAGTAACTCAAATCTTTGCTTCTGGGGGGTCTCTGGAGCAACATATTTTGAGATGGGGGACCACGGCCAAATACATATCATTTTGGGGGTCCTTGGCATGAAAAAGTTTGAGAACCTCTGCCCCAGGCCCAGAGCATTGCCACGACGCTAGGGTTCAAGTAATCTCACGTAGCTAGAATTTTAGAGATCTCCACCTGCTGATAAGTCTGGTGACCTTCTGATTCTGTGTGGGCTAGAGGTGCTTGGTAACAGTTCGTAGTTCAAAACGAAAAAAGGGCAAGAGCAGAGTAAATAGCATGAACCCTGCTGCAACAACAGCAGGGTAAATAGTCATGTAAATAGGGTGCAAAGAAAACAAGTTAGGGCTACAAAGTATGGCAATTAGGTTTAGACAAGCAAACCACACTGTCTATTTAAATGAGATACATAGCATGTGTGAACAAGTAAAGAACATACATTTGCATAGTATACAGTAACTATTATAGCAAGAAATAATACAAAAGAGGAGTGCTAGGGGTGGGTGAGGTAGTGTCTGAAGAGGTGAGTTTTCAGACTGCAGTCCTGCAGTCAGTATTCAGAGGTGACAGCAAAATTATCTTCTGACAAAATCATAATCATCACTGACAAGACTCAAATGGAAAAGAAAGAGGAAAAAAAGCTCTTCCAATTTAAAAACACTTAGGCTGATACTGTGTTGAGTGCATGAGTAGGAAATATGTCTTCTTTTGCATTATGCATTTTGTATGTTCCCTTTTCTGCCCAAAGGTCACTCACCTCTAGTTCCAGAAACTACAAGAAAAACATTGATCGCAGTGGCTTCACCAACAGCTGTCCTCACTGTGGAAAGACTTTCAAAAAACCCAGTCAGCTTGTCAGACACGTACGAATACACACAGGTGAGCAGCAAGGGAGTGTAATAATAATAATCTTGTGTTGTTTTAGTTGTTGATTAGACCCTTTTCCCAGCAGACCTTTTGATGGGTAAACACAGCTGAAGGTAATAACATTAAGTGGTATCATTGCTTACACTTATATTTACCCCAGTAAAAAGGTCTATTGTAATAGTTTTGAAATATGGATGTAAATTGCAAATACAGCTGTGGTTGTCACGATTGTGATTGTTTGATTGATTTTATTCGCTAAATTAAAACGCAATACACAGATATACATGAGTCCCTATTCTGCCAGGACATCCCAATGAAGTCATATGACTTATTTCCATCGCGGTCCTGTAGACTTGGCTGGAAGGCAGGCAGAAATTAGGTGTAGCACGTAAGCTATCCAGAGCACATTATAAAACAAACACATTATTCCAATTTCCACAGATTACATATGATCAAAACTCACTTATGCATTTTACTCTGTCACCAATTTTTCCAAATGTTTCTTAAAGCCGCCCACGGTATTGAAGCTATCTGTTAAGGTTATAAAATATGTTATGAAAGGTGAAAGACCCATTCAGACCTATTTCAAGGTAATATCAATGCCTAAGAAGTCCTTTGGTAGGAATAAATCGGCGGGGGAAAAGTCATTTTCTCCCCTTTGTTGATTTTATATTGCCATTTATTTATTTATATCACATTTTGATACGGTGACCCTGAAGCTCTGAGGGGAATTGCATCTCAGATCTGTTTTAGATGTCCATCTTCATGGCCACTGTGCTGTGCTGTGTGAATGCAGAGCTGAGCGTCGCACACTGAGTCTGTGTTTTTTTGCGTGCATGTTTTTTAATCCGTCATCCGTTATTCACAGAATCCTCGCACACTGGGTCCGATGCGTATTATTCGATTGAAAATGACGTAGAACAAAACGGAGTCATCAAGCAGTGAGGATGATTGCGCGGTCCTCTCACTTGTTGAAAACTGAAAAGTAAAAGGTAAATATTGGGTCCATCCAATCCTGTAATCGCTAAAGAGGAAGGAGAGTTTTTACCTGCTGATCAAGGAGCTGCGGTATTATCTCGATCGATTCAAGGGTTATTTCAGCGTCGAGTTTGACGCTTTGCTACCAATACTGGAGCCACGTTAAAAAGAACACACATACACACACTCACACTCACACTCACACTCACACACACACACACACACTTCACATGTTTTATTGGCACTCCAAATTTTATCATTGCATCGGAAAAGTGCACGCTAGGCAATGAGCCTTTCCTGAGAGATGGAGAGGTTTTAGAATTTGTGTAGTATAGCAAGCCACAATCTCAGCTACATCGCTCAAGAACCTGGCCGGAATGTCATCAAGGCCAGTGACTTTGTCCTCGCTTATGTCTCTAATCAATGTAAGGGTTGCAGTGAGTGTCACTTTAAAAGTAAACTTCCCCTTTTTAATCCTATTGGACCCGAATAACTATTTTTTTCCAAGAGGCTCCCCAAAGTCCCCTACACTGCTACTGTATGGTTGTGAAAATACTCATTAAGACTATCTTCTGCATCTATAGGCTTTATCAAAGGTTAAAGACTCATTCACATTCAGACAATTTTTAAAGTCAATATCAATGCACACAGAAGTCGTTCGATAGGAATAAATCCGAGGAGGAAAAAGTAATTTTCTCCCCTTTGTTGATTTTTATATTGCCACTGTATCACATTTATTCTGATATGGTGACCCAGAAGCTCCGAGGGGAATTGCGTCTAAGATGGGGTTTAGATCTCCATCTGTGCTGTGTGAACGTAGAGTTATAGTAGTGGAAAAGGGCTGTTTTAACCCATTCAATCCGGGAACACATCTGTGTAATTTTTAGATGTCTTTGGCTATTTTTGAATAATAAATCGTGAAAATGTGTGCAAATCTTTGAATATATATATTTTAAAGCGAACATTTGTAACTCAAATCTTTGCTTCATGGGGGTTTCTGGAACAAAACATTTTGAGATGGGGGTCTGCGGCCAAATACATAATCTAAAAATGTTTTCTAAAACAGTACGTTATTGCTATATCAGTGGTGCTCCAACTTTTCCATGTCAAGGACCCCCCATCTCAAAATGTGTTGTTCCAGAGACCCCCTCAGGAGCACAGGTCGGAGTTACAAATGGTCGCTTTAAAACATCAAAGATTTGAACACATTTTCTACGATTTTTCAAAAAATAGCACTCGGTGCCGCACTACGAGCTTGTAGATCTGCTATTTTTGATTAGCCCAAAGAAATCTTAAAATGACACAAGATGCTTTCCCGGTCTGAATGGGTTAAAACATGATGCGCCTGAGCGCTGCCCTGACCCGACGACCCCACTGTTCAGATAACATGGCTGTTAGCTTCCATACTCGAGTTCATTCACATGTTAATTAGTCTGGCTGGCTGGCTGGATGACTAATAATGGTGGATGGAGTTATATGCCCATGTGCTCTGAATCTCAAACAGCCATTAGGGGGAAATGAGGTGATATGGGCCGCAAATACGGGGGCTATGTACGTACGCACTTCTTTGTGTATCTCTCTCCCATCTTTCTCTCCGTCTTCTGACTGTCTCACAGATAAACATGTATACACTTCACTGTTGCTGCTAAGTGAAAACATGTTTTTCACTCTCTCTGAGTCACCCCGATGTGTGTTCATGCACTAATATTCTATTGAAAAAATTGAGCTGCGCTACAATCGCCCATACAGTGTGATTGATTGATTGATTGATTGAATATTTTATTAGGCAAAAAATGTAAACGGCACAATTACATTTATAATGCTTTCTCTAAAAGGTCCGTCCAAAAAAGTCCTTGCGGTCTTGTTTCCATTGGGGTCCTTGGTATTCAATTCATAGACATGTATAGTAGCAACCAAACAGTTCAAATATCAACACAAAAATACAGAAAAAAAATAACACTATAGGCCTATGTACAATCAAAACAAAAAAATGCAGAAAGAAATTAAATAAAAAAGAACACAGTGTGCATGTTCTAATGAGATGCATGGGATTTGTTTGGTTTGAATACTGTCAGATTTCCTCTGATTTGCGGTTTGATTAGGCTGCACTAGCCTTCCTGCTTTCGTGTATAGAGGGGCGGGTTTAAAATCAGCGCGGAGAGAATGCGCCTGATCCCATTGGTTCACCGATCTGTCCGTCAGCCCCCGCCCCGTCAACACCATAGACATATAAAGGTAGACGCCTCCTTCGGCTCTGAAGCGTTCGTATCTCGGGCGCGCTTCCTTGTTCCGCAGGGCTAGCCTATCACTTCCTTCCGCTTCAGCAGGGTGCGTTCGGTAGGCCAATCAGAGGCAGGTGGGGCGGGTCGCGCAGCAACTAGTCAGTTAGACGCGCTGTGATTGGCCAGTAGTCAACGCGATGTGATTGGTCAGTAGTCAAACAGCCCTGCGGAAGAGCCTTGTATTGAGATACCAGTCGCTCCAATGAACTGCAGAGGCCAATGAGGTATCTAGGTTTCTATATCTATGGTCAACACAACCATGGTTGGGGAAATGAAACACTTCCTATAGCGGGTACACCGACGCGCTGGTCTAGGTTTTTATTTTTTAGCAACTAAACAATAAAAGCCTGGAGATCGAGGCTACGGTTTGATTGACATGCCAGGGATTCTGTGCAGAAGCAGAATATACAGCATAGACCCTTTTTCCTCACGGCAGACATTTTGACGTGATGTAGATAGATGGGTAAATGCAGCTGGAGATAATAACCTTTAAAGGTGGGGTAAGTGATATTTTTTGTTAAAGACAAAAAGTTTTTTGTTAAAAGGTTAAAGCACTATATTCTGATAGTAATCATTGCTATAATGTGTTTGTTCAGTAACAGGAGTCTCCCTGTCTCTCTAGCTCTTTAATAAACAGAAAATACAATTTCAAGTGGGTGACAAAATTCCAGCCAATCAGTAGAGAGCACCCATTTATCAGCTTAACATTTATTATGTTGCAATTGTGTCTGCTCATTTCTCTGTGTCATCACTTCCAATTCCACTGCTTTAATCTGTATCCTGCGTGAGTTCTCTATCCCGATTGGATAAAATTGGTATCCCGACCTGAAAATGCATTTTCTGTTTAACTCTCTCAGTGCCAATGAAATAAAAAAATATGTTCTCTAAACTGCCAGCATTTTTTTTTTTTTTAAGTAAAAAAAAAGTGCTTAGGAAGCGAGATACAGCCTTTTTCAGTTATAAGTTAAACAAAGAGTGGATGGAGCTGCAAATCTTCAGATAATGATATCTTGGGTTCAGATTTTTTTTCCCCATTTTTTTTTTGGCACTGAGGGCATTCAGAAAAAACTCCGGATAACTCTGTGCTTGGCACTGAGAGAGTTAATAAAGAAGAGCTGGAGCGACATGGAGACTCCTGTTACTGAACAAACGCTCTATAGCAATGAGTACTATGAGAATATAGAGCTTTTTAACACATATTCTAACTAAAGAATATCACTTACCGTACCTTGAATTCATAGTGTGCTTTGTTTAAAAACGTCTAGCCAATCTACATGCTCACAGAGATTGGTACCTCTGTTATTTTAGATAACTTAAAGGACGACTTCACCCATTTTCAACCTATCTTTGTATAATAGGTCCTCACTAATGCTCATGATAAAACTGTACAATTTTTTTCTACTCAGTCTGTGTCTCAGAGGAGGGCTGTGGACAGTTCAGAAACCCGTCTACCAGTGACATCATCGATGGGGAATCCAAGCTAATAGAAACTGCAGGCTTTGTATTCCTGGAAAGTTGCAATACAATAATAGCAGACACTGTTCTCGCCTTAATAAAAAACAAAATAAAATGTTTTAAATCTTGTTGAAAAAAAAAATCCTGCCTAATGATGATGTCACTGGTAGACAGCTTTCTGGACTGTCCACAGTCCTCCTATGAGACACAGACCAAGTAGGAAAAAATGTTACCATTTTATCATGAGCATTAGTGAAGGCCTATTATATGAAGATAGGTTGAAAATGGGTGAAGTCGTCCTTTAAGTGTATATCAGGCCTGTGGCAGCACAGAGAACTCACAACTCATGTCAATTCATCTGTTTACACTTATCGAAAAATATCTGCACTGAAGGAACATTTTGCTGTTTTGTTTTCAACCTTATCTCCAAATATGGGTCCTCACTAATGTTCACTGACTACAGGACGGTACTATGTCAGTCTACTCGCTCTGTCTCAGAGGCAGGCTGTACCCATTTCAGTCTAATGGAATCTATTGCCTTTCTCTCGCTGGAAATTTTTATAAAGTTTGTCAATCAATTTAAAAAGAAAACTTCAAAATGTAGTTTAAGTCAGAGATTGTATGTAGCCAATGAATGGTCATCGCCAGTGGTGGAAAGTTACTAAGTACATGTACTTAATTACTGTATTTAAGTACAATTTTGAGTTACTTTTTACTTTACTAGAGTATTTTCAATTTGCAATACTTTTACTTCTACTCCACTACATCTCAGAGGCAAATATTGTACTTTTACTCCACTACAATTATTTGAAAACTTTAGTTACCAGTTACTTTGCTGATATAAACTACTATATTATAAAACGTACATTAACCACTTCAGCCCTATTTTATACATAGGCTATTTGAAAATAGCAGATCTACAAGCTCACAGTCACGCGACGCGTTGTGAGCTTGTAGATCTGCTATTTTCAAACATTAGTACTTTTGGTGCCTTTCAGTATATTTTGATGCCAATACTTTTGTACGTTTTACTCAAGTAACATTTTGAACACAGGCCTTTTACTTGTAACAGAGTACTGCTACATTGCAGTATTGATACTTTTACTTAAGCAAAAAATGTCAGTAGCATACTTTTTCCACCTCTGGTCATCACAAGTGTGCGTGTGCGTGTGCATGTGTGTTTATGTGTTTATATCTCTGTCTCCCTTTATAGGCGAGCGGCCCTACAAGTGCAGCCACTGCGGTAAGGCCTTCAACCAGAAGGTGGTGCTGCAGACACACATGGTGAGACACACGGGAGAGAAGCCTCACCTCTGTATGTTCTGCCCCGCCTCCTTCTCCCAGAAGGGCAACCTGCACTCCCACGTCCACAGAGTCCACTCTCAGGTAATAACACACAACATGTCCATGGTGGTGGTCACCCATTATAACTCCCTCTTCCACTTTCTGCTATCTACGCATCTGTGTGTCATTTTAAGATGTCTATTGAAAAATAGCAGATATACAAGCTCATAGCGCGGCACCGAGTGCCGCGCTATGAGCTTGTAGGTCTGCTATTTTTGAGAAAAAAAAGTCGTAAAAATGTGTGCAAATCTTTGAATATGTGTATATATACGTTTTTAACTCAAATCTTTGCTTCTGGGGGTCCCTGGAACTAAATATTTTCAGATGGGGGTCTGCGGCCAAATACATATAATTTAACTCAAATCTTTGCTTCTGGGGGTCCCTGGAACTAAATATTTTCAGATGGGGGTCTGCGGCCAAATACATATAATTTTGGGGGTCCTTGACATGAAAAAGTTTGAGAACCACTGATATATATATAGCAATATACGTTTTTTTCAAAAAAGAACTGTTAGGATTTAGAAGACATATGTATCCCCAGAAGCACAGATTTGAGTTACAAATGTTCGCTTTAAAAAAAGATATATATATATTAAAATATTTGCACACATTTTCACAGCTTTTAAAAAATTGCAGATATACAAGCTCATAGCGCGGCACTCGGTGCCGTGCTATGAGCTTGTAGATCTGCTATTTTTGAATAGACAAAGAAATCAAAAAATGACACAGATGCGTTCCCGGTCTTAATGGGTTAATTAAATATGTCAATAATGTTACAGCTCAAGTGCGTACCGGTATGTCAGTCCATATATTTTAAATAATGTACCGTATACTTGAAATAATATGCCTGTAGAAACAGTTACTCTCTCTGAACTGACTATTATCGTGTATCGCGTGAACTTAACACTTAAAAAAACTCACGACAGCTTGTCACCTTCTCATTCTCCCTCTAGATTCAAGAGGAATTCATTCTCGTCTTGATGAAATAAAACATTGTCATTGCGAGTCGGAGTTAGTTTTGACAAGGTTTTCAATGTGCCACATAGTATCTATGTGAAAAGATTGTCTCTAGAGTTCTATTTCAAAATGTAATTATACTATTTAAGGGATGGGTGCGTGCGTGGGCAAGTTAACTTTTCTCCGTTTGGTTATTGACTATAAATAGCATTTCCCTCATGAGGTGTTTGCACAGCACAGGCATGTAGCAAAACCTCTCAGTGTTGGTCTTATTCCCTTCTTATCTACAAGTGCCCAGTAAAATCCTTAGTTTTAATTTATCAATTTATAACATCTAGACTCTAGAGAGCACAAATTTGTATCCACATGGACCCACCCATCCCATACCGGTCTGTTTGTAAGCTCTAGGAGTTAACCCATTATACCCTTCTACAAAATGTCTTCTAAATCCTAACAAAAAACGTATGTTGCACCGACTTATCAGTGGTGCTGCTCAAACCTTTTCATGTCAAGGACCCCCCAAAATGATATGTATTTGGCCGCGGACCCCCATCTCAAAATGCTTTGTTCTAGGGACCCCCCAGAAGCAAAGATTTGAGTGAAAATGTTCGCTTAAACATATATATTGATTCAAAGATTTGCGTGAATTTTCATTATTTTTCAAAAATAGCAGATCTGCTATTTCTGAATAGCCAAAGTATAAAATATAGACCCTCCAGAAAAACGCGGGCTAAAATCCTTGATTATGCAGGCTAAAATCCTTGATTATGCAGGCTAAAATCCTTGATTATGCAGGCTAAAATCCTAGATTTTGTGATGAAATATGCTGGTCGCTATTCCGCCTTCCCCATGACAGCTGGGGCGCCTGATGGAAGGGAAAGGAACTGGTTGGAATAACGTGTTCCTTCCACGCGCTGCGTCTAACCAGGGAAACTCCCCCCTGTCAGGTGAAAAGAAGATCAGTTGGCTCTCATGCATTGAAGGAGGCATGAGCTCGGCTCTGGGCTCCCTAGGCTGGCGGGGGGAGTGTAGCGCCCAGGATCACTTAGATAATTGGCACCGGGTGAAAAAGGGTTACAAAATCGTGGGATAAAAAAAAAAAATGTAAGCATGAATGACACAGATACTTTCCCGGTCTTAAAGGGTTAAATTAATTCAGGATTTTACAGTGGTAAAATTAGGAGTGCTGTTCCAAAGCCAATGGACAATTTTCTGTTTGGTTTGCTTCCCAATGTAGTGGAAACTAAAAGTCTGTTCTCGCTGTCAACCATCTGGTCTTACTCCTTCAGTTATCCCTCTGTGCCAGTATTGGGCTTGCATATGACCAGTCAGCAATTAAATATTCTGCGATTCAGTGAACTATTGAGGGGTACATCGTATCAGAAGCAAGGACTTTTTGGAATTAATGTTTTATGTTATCCCTCAAAATGTCCTAGCCTGGTAAACCCTCCCTCCGGAAATCTCAATTCTATTTGATTCCTGGAGTGAGTCTGGCATGAACCGCCTCTCTGCAATATTGGCTCTGTATGCCAAACGGCCGCGCCTATCAGCGTCGTCGCTCATTGTTCTCAATGTTCTGTGATTGACAGCTTACGTTGGCCAATCAGGTGGCGAGTTCGAGTGAGCCCAAAACACGAACGGCAGCCATCTTTTTCTTGTGCGGCCAATTCTCCGCTATTTTTTTACTTCAAAAAGCTCTCTAACTTCTATTTTGAGGCACGGAATTTACTTAAAAGATATCGTTTGGATAGAATTTAGTTGTTTAACTTCATATATGTGGTCAATTAATCATGACAAAGCCTATTTAAAAAATAATAATTAGAGAACCGGTAGGGGCGGGCAGTGACACCATTGTACCCGAAAAAGGCAACCCATTTTGGGTATGGCTGTCTCAAAAGTCCCGTCGCGTCACATTAAGACTGGTGAACTGCTGATTGGCTGAAGGGGAAAAATTATCATAGGCTGAAGGGGTTGTCAGTCAACGGTATTACTCCCGCCCAACTCCAGCACAGCCAATATTGCAGACAGGCGGATCAGGCCAGACTCACTCCTGAAATGAAATGGAATTGAGATTTCCGGAGGGAGGGTTTACCAGGCTAAAAATGTCCATGAGGAACAGAGAAATTGGCTTTTGGTATAAACCTTGTAAAAATGCACATGCCCATTTAAATTTGTATTTATTGCGTGACGGATTTTCATTAAATTGTTTCTGCCAGAGTTGACACTTATCTGGACTTAACCCTTTAAGACCGGGAACGCATCTCTGTAATTTTAAGATTTCTTTGGCTATTTTTAAAAAATCGTGAAAATGTGTACAAATATATATTTGTACATATTTTTTTTTAAAGCGATTTTTTTACTCAAATATTTTTATTTCGGGGGGTCCCTGGAACAACATATTTTGAGATGGGGCTACGCGGCCAAATACATATCATTTTGGGGTCCTTGACATGAAAAAAGTTTGAGAACCACTGATTATAGCAACATACGTTTTTTCAAAACATTTAGAAGAATCCCCAGAAGCAAAGATTTGAGTTAAAATGTTAGCTTTAAAAAATATATATATTCAAAAATTTGCACACATTTTCAAGATAAAAAAAAATTGCAGATCTACAAGCTCATAGTAGATCGGCACTCAGTGCCGCGCTATGAGCTTGTATATCTGCTATTTTTGAATAGCCAAAGAAATCTAAAAATGACACACAGATGCGTTCCCGGTCTTAATGGGTTAAGGCAGCACCAAACCTAATTGTAAATCAGCCTCACCTTGGGATAAATACGGTAGGATTCAGGGTTCCGGTTACAGACATGTGTTCACCCACTACTTCTATCCCACTCCATGAATTTATGAGTTTATCATGCTGAGGTATTATAGCCAAGCACTTAAACTAGTCTCTCTGTCAATTTACTCTCGCCTGTCCTTTCTGCACTGATCATTTTGTTTATTCCACCGTCAACATTTTTGGGATGTTATTATTCTGTTTCTTTTCTATCATCATTTCTCTGTCTCTTATTTGTCACTCGCTGATACCAAACCCGTGCTCTCACGCTCTATTAGCATCCTCTCCTATTTACAGGTTCAGTAGAGCGTGACCAGGAAAAGGGAACGATGCAGCTTTGCCCCTTGTTTTGCTCTGTTCCTTTGTGTAGCGGCTATAACACAGCCACCTATTCTAATGCGTCCACTGATTCATCCCAGTCTAGTTCAGGTTTTGGGCTTGTTTCGTTGTCGTAAACAACACACTGGGGTTATTATTTTCTGAGGTCGGTTCCTTTTCAGAGTTGGCATAGAAAAGTTGAAAGGAGAACATGCATTAATCCGTTCAATCCGAGAACGCATCTGTGTCATTTTAAGATTTCTTTGGCTATTCAAAAATAGCAGATATACAAGCTCATAGCGCGCGCGGCACCGAGTGCCACGCTATGAGCTTGTAGATCTGCTATTTTTTGAAAAATCGTGAAAATGTGTGCAAAATGTCTTTGAATATATATTTTTTTAAAGCGAACATTTGTAACTCAAATCTTTGCTTCTGGGGGGTCCCTGGAACAAAATATTTAGCAAATGTTCGCTTAAAATATTTGCACACATTTTCACAATTTAAAAAAAAATTGCAGATCTACAAGCTCATAGCGTGGCACTCGGTGCCGCGCGCGCTATGAGCTTGTATATCTGCTATTTTTGAATAGCCAAAGAAATCTTAAAATGACACAGATGCGTTCCCGGTCTGAATGGGTTAAAAAACCTCCCCGTGGGTGCTGAAGTGCGTGCGTTGGTGGATCGCAAAATGTCCATTTTGTAGAATGTATTCACTAAAGCCTGGTAATGGTGGAGTTGGGTGGGAGTAGCTCTTTGGCTGTGGCCAGTGGCTAACAGCATCGGGGCCGTGGTCTCGTGTATGTGTGGACAGCATTCTGGAGAGGGATCAAAGCGCCTCACGAAGCAAAGGGGTGTCTTCAGTAATGTGTGCTCAGTAATGTGTCACATTGTTTCGAAAGGCTTTCAGCATAAAAGCATACAATCTGTTCTCTTTATAATAATAATAATATCTAAAATTTATATAGCGCTTTTCTGAGTAACCAAAGATGCTTTACATGGGGGGCCATGGGAAAAACAACTTTATTAGTGGGAAAAAAACACTAAAGGCGGTTACACACCGGCAAATATGCGAATATACGCAAAATTCGGACTCGTTCCGAATAATAAAAAAACACTGGTGTGGAAGCTTGCATTGACTTTATAAGGTTTTTAAAAAAAACGTATTATTCGCATGAAAAAAATCGCCCCGGTGTGTAAGGACCTTTAGACTATGGAAAAAATCAAGCTGGGGAAAGCGATATTGAAGAGGTGGGTTTTGAGGGCGGTTTTGAAGGATTGGAGGGTGGGGGCATCTCTGAGAGTAAACCCTTTACACCTCCATTTGTTAGTAGAAAATCAATGTATGCATATAAAAATCTAATATAAATCAATTCTCTTTCAGAATAGGATGCTTTACGTGAATTGAATTTGTCCACATAAAATGGTATGCCAATGCTTATGAAACAAGCCATCTTACTGACTGGCGTTGCTGTGGTACGCCTCGAACCCACCAGCAGATGCACGTCCGCACGCGTGCTTTATTGTGCGCGACTGTTCTCACTAGCAGCTTTTGCAGAGCGCATTTGTCGCTTGCGGAAAGCAGCCGATGTGAACAGTTGTCATCAGCAAGCATTCACATAACTGATTACTTGTCTGTATTGTCTCAATGCCTGTATCAACAGAATATGTCATATTAGACGGGTGGAAGAAACATTTGACCAATCATTTCCCATTCTATCATGGTTGGTAGGACTATTAATTTCTGTACCTTTTTGGCACGTCAAGCTCCGCCTCCCAACGTTCGGTGATGTGTTTTGATGTGTTCACCCTGGACTCGTCTTGGTCCATGTACAGTGTTTAATAACATATGTGCAGAAGATCTGCTATTTTTTTAAAAACTTGACAATTTGTGCAAATCTTTGAATATAATATATTTTTAAAGCAAGTATTTTTACTCAAATCTTTACCCCCAGCTTCTGGGGGTATGTGGAACAAAATATTTTGAGATGAGGGGTCGGGTGGCCAAATACATATCAAGTTTGAGGGTCCTTGAACATGAAAAAAGTTTGAGAGCCACTGATAAAGCAACATAACGTTTTTCAGAAAACCTAGAAAAGCAGATTCATAGAAAACATTTTTAGAATCGGCCTCAGGTCTTAATGGGTTTAACATAGGAGCGGAAGTAAAGCTGCGTCCGTCGTTGCGCTTAGGCGTTGCTGGGTTCGGTGCATTAGTCTGTCCGGAGGAGAGATATTGTGCTTAATGGAAAATGCAATTAAAATGTTACGGTACATACTCTTTCATAACGTGGCCAGTTCCAGCTATTCCTCCAATTTCCCCTCTGCTCAAAAACAATGTTGTTTTTTTTTTCCACAATGTATTCTATTTATTATGGTGGCCGAAAATGGTTTGAAATGAACGAGACAGGAGTGTGGCTGCTGCGGTACTCTGCATGCCAACTATCAGCGATATGTCCTGTTGATTGAATCAGTTTTGAAAAGCCAAACAGCGACGCACAGCCGTTTGAATAATGTATCTAATTTCCACATGTGTTCTTCCAGCCCCTCTCTTCTAGAGTGCCAGGTCTTATGAGTGACTGATTTTATGAATACAATGATGGTCAAATGATATTTTATCCCTTTAAGACCGGGAACGCATCTGTGTGTCATTTGTAGATTTCTTTGGGCGATTCGAAAATAGCAGATCTACAAGCTCATAGCGCGGCACCGAGTGCCGCGCTATGAGCTTGTAGATCTGCTGTTTTTGAAAAATTGTGAAAATGTGTGCAAATCTTTGAATATAGTTTTTTTCTTCAAAAAACTTTTAGGATTTTGAAGACATTTGTAGAATCCCCAGAAGTAAAGATTTGAGTTACAAATGTTCGCTTTAAAAAATATATATTCAAAGATTTGCACAAATTTTCACGATAATCTTTTTTTTTTTTGCTATTTTAGCATTTGCTACTAAATGCATTTTTAGTAGTGCAGTGACACCATTGTACCCGAAAAAGGCAACCCATTTTGGGTATGGCTGTCTCAAAAGTCCCGTCGCGTCACATTAAGACTGGTGAACTGCTGATTGGCTGAAGGGGAAAAATTATCATAGGCTGAAGGGGTTGTCAGTCAACGGTATTACTCCCGCCCAACTCCAGCACAGCCAATATTGCAGACAGGCGGAGCATTTTGCTACTAAATGCTATTTTGGAATATTCAAAGTGTAAAATTATATTTTTTAGCTCAACTCAAAAAGTGACACAGATGCGTTCCAGGTTTTAATGGGTTAAATAGCAAACACCATCATGAAAATGTTCACAGCAGTGTGCTTTTGGAAAGTTGAGCCCTGTAGCAGACTGTACCGTCTGCATATAAATGCAGAGAGGGTATGACAGCGTGTCACCTTCTCGGTCGCCCTCTTAGATTCCAGAGGAATTCGTTCTCGTCTTGATGAAATCGAGCTGTGCGAGTTGGGAGGTCACAATTATTATTATTTCATTTTGCCACATATCTGTGTAAAAATGATTCCATCGAGAGTTCTGCTACAATGTTAATTATACTTTTTGAGGGACGGGTGGGCAAGCTAAAAAATGTGAGCTGAATAAAGGAGAACGTTCAACTTTATACTCCATTACACAACGGTGTGGCTTGCCAACAAGAACAAGAATCTTCAAGCGTCGCCACATGTTCTTAGCTTGAAGATTCTTTTCAACAAGCGACGCTGTCATTCCACACACTACATATTAAGCATAATGCTCTCAGGATCCAGCAGCAATCAGCAAAGATATTGTCGCTGTACAGTCAGTCCAAGCACTTGGTTTAAATATTCATAAAAACCCACTCGCCACTTTCACTCACAGAATCTTTTCAAAAGTAGTGAAAATAGGCGTTCTGCAAGCTCACAAGATCGTCCTATTTTCTCTAGTTTTTCGCGGCACTCATTTACGACAAAGTTGGGAATTAATTTACGGAACAAAAAACAAAACGTTGAAATATGGAGATACAAGATGCATGCCTGACGGCAACAATGACAGCACATTTTTATTTAGTTTTTGTCAGTATTTTGAATAAAATTCTATTTAGTTTTTGTCATATTTGAATCATCTGAAATGTTTTAGGTTTAGTCTAGTTTTAGTCGACTAAATATACGATTTTAGTCAACTAAATGTACAGTTGATTTAGTCGACTAAAATGCATTTTTGGCAGGCCTTGATGGCGTCGTAATGGCTGATTTTACACTTGGTTGCGTGCTGAAAATAGCCGATCTACAAGCTCACAACGCGTCGTTGCGTTGTGAGCTTGTAGATCTGCTATTTTCAGAGCGCAACACCCGAGCGCAGCCAAACATAAAATGACATTTTAGTCTAGTTTTTATTTGTTGACGAAATTGTCAATATATTTGGTCTTAGTTTTTAGTCATCATAGCTTAGTTTTTTATTTAGTTTTCGTCAGTGAAAAAAGGTTGTTGATGAACATTTTTTTTGTCATAGTTTTTAGTCGACAAAATCAATCTTATCTCATCTTTATGTGATGTGCACTTTGCAGGGTAAAGGAGAGCCGCTGTTCCCCTGCATGGACTGCAGCTGTGTGTTCAAGAAGCTGGGCAGCCTCAACGCCCACATCAGCAAGATGCACATCTCCATCATCGAGGAGCCGTCCAGCACGTCGGTGAGAGAACACAGTACAACGCTGCCGCCCCACAAGCACAAATGGGCAGTGGTGTAAAGTAACTGAGTACATTTACTCAATAGGTATTTTTTTTACTTTACTGGAGTATTTCCAATTTTCAATACTTTTACTTCTACTCCACCAAATCTCAGAGACAAATATTGTACTTTTACTCCACTACAATGATTTGAAAACTTTAGTTACTAGTTACAGATATACATTATTATGTTATAAAACACACATTCACCACTTTAGCCCTATTTTATACATGGGCTATTTGAAAATAGCAGATCTACAAGCTCACAAGCTAAGCGTAAAGGGAAAGGGAAAAAAAAAAGTGCAATATTTCAGCTACCTACTTTCTTACACAGATGAGACTAATAGGAAAATCAAATGAGCAAGAGCTAAAACAAATACATTTATCAAATAAACAAGATCCAATAAAACAAGAGCTCGTTACAAATAATTGACAAGTAGTCAAGGCTAAGAGGAAGGGCAGTGAGTTCATTCCACCACTGTTGGGCCAGAACAGAGAAAAGTATACGACGCGTTGTGAGCTTGTAGTTCTGCTATTTTCAGAGCGCAACACCCGAGCGCAACCAAATATAAAATGACTTGTCCTAGTTCTACTGGATCTCTTCTCCACTAGTACCTCCCTAACATTTTTATTTTTGACCAAATTGTCAATATCATTTAGTCTTAGTTTTAGTCATCATAGCTTAGTTTTTATTGAGTTTTCGTCAGTGAAAAAAGGTAGTCGACGCACTTGTTCGTGTACTCATGAAGTACACGAACAAACAATGCTCAAAAACACAACAATACCATAGATAAGAGCAGGTGTTGTAGGTTAGCCATAGCTGATTGGGTAGAGAGGCCGCCTGGGAAACAGAAGGTCATAGGGTTCGATTTCCGGCTCCGGCAATGTGTTGACGTGTCCCAGAGTGAGGCACTTAACTGCTCCCTCCGCCCAAGACTGACCATTTTGGCCAGCAATTACCTGGGTAAAGCAGAACATTGAATTTCCCCTGCAGGATAAAATAGGCCTAATTATTATTGTTAGGTGTGCAGAGCTGCAGAAACAAATGCACTAAAAGTAAACTAAACTAAACTAAACTATGACACATTATTTGCCCTTTAAAGGTGGATATTGCTGTGGAAATGAAAAGCTTTTGGTGAGTTTTCTTTTTGGCCAGAGGTATACTCTAAAGTGGTGGCCTAATGGTAGTAACTCAAAGGTTCCCATGGTTAAGGGGGTTTGAAGGGTCATTAAAGGTGAAGTCTGCAAAAAAAAAGAAAAGTCCAGTACCTAGATGGAGTAAACCTTAGTCCAGCAATCCTTACATATTGAGACGTACACAGACTTTCATCAATGCGATGCAATCTTTAGTTTTTAGTATGAATATAGTATGAGTTATAACTGTGTTTGGTATTATATTGATGAAATGGTAATTACCAAGGCAATCATTATGCCGTTTTCTTTTTTAACCAATATGTTTTTTACAGTATGAACCCATTAAGACATTAATACTTTGGCTATTCAAAAATAGCATATCTACAAACTTACTACGAGCTTGTAGATCTGCTATTTTTGAAAAATCCTGAAAATGTGTTCAAATCTTTGAATATATATATTATTTTAAAGTCAACATTTTTAACTCAAATCTTTGCTTCTGGGGGGTCCCTGGAACAACATATTATGAGATGGGGGTCGGCGGTCAAATACATATCGTTTTAGGGGTCCTTGACATGAAAAAGTTTTTCAGAATACTGTTGGGATTTAGGAGACATTTATAGAATCGGCTTCAGGTCTTAATGGGTTAATGAAATGGTAATTTGCCGTTTTCCTCTTTAACCGATACGTTTATTACAGTATATGTTTTAATAACTGAAGAAAAAAGTCACCAGAACACAGTAGAGAACAACACAACCACAATCGCTCAGTCAACTCAACGTACCACTTTTCCACCTACTCGACACCCATTAGCCACCCACAACGTCATTATGATTCATGGTATGTTCTCCCCGCTGACTTTGATGGCATAATGTGGGTTAGAACAAAATCTGCAATTCAGACAACAATCGACCTCAAAATCAGATAATAATATTCTTATCTAATCTCATAAGAGCTCCTTTAAAAAAAAAAAAAAGCAGTAGCCTCCTCCTTTTGACACGGCGGCCCTCATTCTCGTTATCTTTTGCCTCTTATTCTCTCCCACAGGAGGCCGAGGCGGCGGGGAAGGCGCCAGCGGGGTCGGACGGCGGCAGCGAGGGGGTGACGGATGTCATCCAGCAGCTTCTGGAACTGTCTGAGCAGGTCACCGTGGGGGAGACGGCCCAATCACAGCCCCGGGAGCCGGCCATCACCATGGAAACTGCCATTAACCAGGACATTTTACAGGTGAGTCTAAAGAGTACAGTCACACACACACACACACAACACACGAGCACACACACACACAGACAAAGACACACAGACGCACGCAAGCACGCACGCACCCACCCACCCACGCACGCACGCACGCACACGCACACACACACACACACACAAACTGGCTTTTTGGGCAGGGCTTCCAGACTAACTTTTTTTTTTCGTCCCAAAAATCTGTGTTTTTTGTTGTCTGTATTTGTTGAATGGTGCTATAAAAGGCACCATTCAAACAATTAGGAAATACATAATTGTACTTCTATTTTAAATAATTATTTATTTGAAGAATAGGCACATTCGATCAACAAAACCCCAAACTATTTACGTGTGTGTGTGTGTGTGTGTGTGTGTGTGTGTGTGTGTGTGTGTGTGTGTGTGTGTGTGTGTGTGTGTGTGTGTGTGTGTGTGTGTGTGTGTGTGTGTGTGTGTGTGTGTGTGTGTGTGTGTGTGTGTGTGTGTGTGTGTGTGCGTTCGTGTTCGAGCTGGCCCCAAATATTGGTTATTCGACGGGTCTCTATTCATAAAGAACATCATGAGAAATTGAGACACGTCCCCCCCCCCCGCAGCCTCAAGTGATTCTTAATAGTTTTTTAATAGAATTTTAAAAAATATATTCATTTCGCACAAACAGAGAACACTACGTTTGTCTGCCAGAGGGTGAGTAGCTCATTCCCTGCCCCGGCATGGAGAATATGGGATGAGTGTCAAATAATATTTCACAAAAATCGCCACAGTAATTTTGCCACAGGAGACAACAAGCCCAGACTGTCATTCCCACTTTAACCCATTCAAACCGGGAACACATCTGTGTGTCATTTTTAGATTTCTTTGGGCTGTTAAAAAATAGCAGATATACAAGCTCATAGTGCCGCGCTATGAGCTTTGTATATCTGCTATTTCTTTGGAAAATAATGATTTTCTTTTTAAATTTGTGACTCATATCTTTGCTTCTGGAGGATTCTACAGATGTCTTCTAAACAGTTTTTTGAAGAAAAAAAAACGCATGTTGCTATAATATCAGTCGTTCTCAAAAATGTATTTGGTCGTGGACCCCCATCTCAAAATACTTTGTTCCAGGGACCCCCCAGAAGTTGTAACAGAGTTAATAATGTTCGCTTTAAAAATATATATATTCAAAGATATGCACACAGTTTCCATGATAAAAAAAAAATAGCAGATCTACAAGCTGCCGCGCTATGAGCTTGTATATCTGCTATTTTTGAAGAGCCAAACAAATCTTAAAATGACCGGTCTTAATGGGTTAATCTGCCACCGACTGCTTGTGGGTGTTTTGGATAGAGTTATGCCACTGACTGGGCTTGTCGCCTTTGGCTAAATGGCCATAGCGATTTTTTTCTTTTTATGTTTCAAAGACTGATGGACTCATGCAATATTCTCCACGCCGAGTGTGAGCTCTTACCTTCTAGCATATTATATCGTTTTCTCTGTTGTAAATGTTTAAATAATGTTACAAATAATTATCTTGTTTCACCTCTATTGTTGGCGTAACTAAGCCTGCAGCATACTCCAAATGAAGCCTGACTTTTTGGGGTTTAACAAACCAAACAAAGTTTGTCCACGGAATTTACTTTTAAGATATCGTTTGGATAGAATTTAGTTGTTTAATTTCATATATGTGGTCAATTTATCATGACAGAGCCTATTTAAAAATAAAAATTCAGAGAACCGGCAGGGGCGGACTGGGCGGGCAGTGACACGCATTGTGTCCGAATAAAGCAACCTATTTTCGGCATGGCCCGTTTAGAAGTCCCCCCTGCGTCACCCCCTGGTGGTTGGGGAAACGAACTGCTGATGAGGAGGGGGGGGGGGGGGGAGGACAACAACAGTTATTTTTTTATCTCTGAACTTGCCTACAATCCATTTAAGCAAAGCCATGCGTCGAGTGCCATAAACGGCTATAACCTTTTTTTCCCCTCTTCCACATGGGGCGCTCTAACGCAACTTTGGAATCATCCACGGACCCTGTAAAATGGATGTGAATCCGTGCCAAAAAACCTACCTCCCGTCCACCCCCATTATATGATCTTCAGAAAAATCTCCTTATCTCCATATCTTTTTACCGTGGTGGAAACGAGCCATTTTCGTTCATTGCGTTAGAAATGTTATTGTTCCAGGCGATAGTCGGGACCCTCGACCATCGTGCACGCACCCTTTGTTTGCATCCGTGTCCTCGTCGTGGCGTCTACGGCACTAAACATATCAGCGTAAACGGTAAGAATACTGGCAATAGATGTATTCTGTTTTAAAGGGACTACACCATGAATTTGAACTTTTTCTTCTTTTTTTGTGAGTTTTTGGTCTCCCCTACCTCTCTTCTATCCCCAAAAATACCCCAGTTTGAACACACAGGCTTTCACAGCAAATCTGTGGTTTTCTGTAAATTGGTCTCAAAACAGGCCAAACTGATTTGCACCCAAACGTGACGTCACGTTCGGGTACAATCCCTACTCTTTTTTTTTTTTTTTTTTCTTTTTTTTTTACTTTTTCCACACAGAACCAGGAGATAACATGCATACAAACTGGCTCAATAGCGCCCCGTGCCAAACAGGACAATGTGGTACTGCAGGTGAAAGTGGTTTATAAGCCAGAGAGAAGTTAGTTGGAATGAGTATATCTGAGGCTTGATTTAGGCTCAAACCTTTTGAAAAACGTTTGAGGGACATAACAAATATGATATTAAATATTATTATTACTTTTTAAATTCATGGTGTAGATCCTTTAATAAACCTCTGGCACTTAATGTGTTAACAATAGGGGCGACTTGATGTACAAGTACATCCCGTGGACATGATGCTAGAATGTCGCAGGGACTTAACCCGAATCCAACCCTTGATGCTGAGTTTCAAGCAGGGAGGCATTGGGTCCAATATTTTAAGTCTTTGGTACGACCAGGTCGGGGAATGACCTCCCAATTTCAGAGCGGACACTCTATCCACAAGGACGCTAAGCTGGTACAACAGCAGTGGCAACGAAGAAGTGATGAGTGGGTGGGGAGGTATTAATTGGCATAATGATTTAATTGGGAGAAAAAAAGGGGTGTAAATAATTGGTTACTGTAAAAAAAAAAAGCACAAGTCATTCAAATAGATGACGCTCAACATTATGCTCATATTCACATTAAAAATATTCCTCCCACGGGGAGCAATTATACAGCACCTTCTTCAGTGTGCTCTGCTAAACAGCAGTCATTATCAGCCTTTTAACAGCTGTGTCTGGTTATTATACTTACAAATACAATGGTTGTATTTTCTTATTTTCTTTCCTTCCAATAAACCGCCAAAAGCTGCATTATGTGAAATATGAATACAAATGTGAACACAAAATAATCATTGCATTATTTACACACAATCAATTCACTGTCTCCTGTTGTCTTGATTTTATTAAGTCCAAGTTGCACTTCATTTAACCACTGATTAACCACATGTAGTCCGGAGTTGGGTAACGATTGGATGGAGAAGATTATGCAAAATAATTGCGACTATATCAAATGATTGCGATTAGGCGAATAATTGTGACAGGCTTAATGATAACCCGCCCTTTGAAGAATTTTGCCTCCTGTCCTGAGCAGATTTATTTTAAACGTAAACGTAACAGTCTTGATGTCAATATTTTCAATTAATGTGCAAATAAGTGTTGCTTTCTAGTCAATAACAGTTGTGCAAAGTAGTTAGGTTGTTGATGTAATTTGTTTTGACACTTTAAAGATTTTCATTAAGCACAATCTGGGAACCCATCTGTCTTGAGAGATTACATTAAACATAATAACACAGTACAATAAATCCTTGCATTTTCTACTCTCTCCCCTGTAGTGCCCTAGTCTGCGTATGCCTAGGGCAGGGTGCACGTACCTGCCATTTGCAAAAACACTGTGTAAAATCCGTAGTTCTTTTTTTGATTTGAGCTAAAAAAAAAAACATTATTTTACACTTTGGCTATTCAAAAATAGCAGATATACTACGAGCTTGTAGATCTGCTATTCTTGAACAAACAAACATATAAAAAGTAGATGGACTGCATCTGTATGCACAAGGCACCAACTGGTGAGCAGTTAGGGGTTCAGTGTCTTGACCTTCCAGGTCTCTCTACCTCTGAGCCACTGAGCCAATGTCACTGAATGGCATCACGATCCTTTTCTACTGAGAATTGAACCATTGGATATACTGCTGAGTATATGCGGCGCACGCTTCAATTCTCAGCAGAAGAGTATGTTGCGGATCACTCCCTGTTCACCTTCTGTAACCTGTGGCCATCTGTCACAGCTGCTATAAGCAGTGGTGTAAAGTAACAAAGTACATTTACTCGGATATTTAATCGGATTATTCACCCCATGGAGACTTGAATTCATGGATATTCTTTAGTTTTTGTCGCATTCCTAAGCCAATAATTTGATGACTGGCAGCGGTTCCGGTAGGAGACACAAAGAGTCTCCTTTGTGTCTCCTCCCAGGAACCGCTGCCTATCGGTCCGCTGGTCATCAAATTATTGGCTTAGGAATGCGACAAAAACAAAGAAATATCCAGTCTCCATAGGATGACTAATCGATAGAAAAAAAGTGGGTGAACTATCCCTTTAATGGCACTCTTGTTGGAGCCAAGTGTCACACAAACACAGTTTTCACGAGGACTTCAGGTCGGCATGCTTGAATTCTGTTTAGGGCTGCAACTGTTGGTTATTTATTTTATATAAAATATATATATATATATATCAACGAATCGACGTGAACAAAAATTCTGATTTTTAAATAAGCCCTGTTTTCTACTGAACGGTGTCGACGCGACAATAGCAGAACTAGAGGAAGATCACAATGCGTCGTGGTTGTGAGTTTGTAGATATGTATTTTTTTAAGCTATTTTTGATTATGTTTAATTGTCAATTGAATTGATTGGTTTGATTAACCGTTGCACCCTTGTATCCGTTTTCCGCAGCAAGCTCTGGAGAACAGCGGGCTGAGTGTGGTCCAGACACAGACCAACGGAACGCCCAGAGAGTCCCAGAACCAGACCGCAGAGGGCGCTGCTACTGTAGCCGGCAAGAAAACAACCGGTCAGGATAGGCCGGTCAAGGAGAGGAAAAGGAACATTTTCAGGCAACCGGTGCAGATGCCAGGTGGGGGGGGGGGGTGGCACAGAGTATATACTCACATGCATCTCCAGTTATATAGTTTTTTTTCTGTGTTTGTGTGATGATTTTGAGTTTGGTGCTATTTTACGTGTTTATGAATTGAATACAAGGACTATCGTGATATATCGTTGGTGAAATTTCTTGCAACATATCGAATATCGTGATATCGCAATATATCGAATATCGTGATATTATTGTTACCTGCCACTAAATAGCCAATGGAGTTGTGACACATTGTGAGCTTGTAGATTGACTATTTTCACTAAATGTTTGCCTACTGAGACGTGTATAACCCTGAGGTCTTGAGCTCAAACCTTCACTAGACACTCATGACGTCCAATAATTTTTACCTTTTGTAGCCTTTTGGTAGCGGAAGTACTCCAGGAATAGGGATGCACGCGCCCAGAATAGGGATGCTAGGGTTCAAGTGGGTTAAAAGCATTGCATCATTGGCACTCCTCTTATCCTCGTGTTCTGTGGCCTTTTCTGCTCCTTCCTTTCCCTAACAGGCTCCATCAGAGAGGAGAACGGCGTGCGCTGGCACGGCTGCCCCTACTGCACCAAGGAGTTCAAGAAGCCCAGCGACCTGGTGCGCCACATCCGCATCCACACGCACGAGAAGCCCTTCAAGTGCAAGCAGTGCTTCAGGGCCTTCGCCGTCAAGAGCACGCTCACCGCCCACATGAAGACGCACACGGGCATCAAGGCGTTCGAGTGCCAGTGCTGTCTCAAGTGCTTCTCCACCTCGGGCAGCATGAAGGTGCACATGCGACTCCATACAGGTGAGACAGTTCATGGAAAAAAAGTACTCAAGTGTTTTACTTAAAGGGATATTTCCCTTTTAAACAAAAATTTGGGTCATTTTATCATCTACTCAGGCTTTTGTGAACACCCAAGACAGTTTTTAAGTTGCTCGATTCAGTATTTAGATATTTGATATACGTTTTTTTATCAGACACGCCCCCTTCCTATACAAACCTGTTTATTATTATACATTTTTTTATTGCATTAAAAAAATTCTTTTAAATAAATGAAAAAAATAATTGAAAAAACACGGCCCCCTCACGTATTAGAAGGGCAGTATGAGTCACAAGAACCAAGAACAGGTGTATTGGTATCAAAATGGACTTGAAATACCAAAAGTAAAAGTACTAAAATTGTTTGTAGATCGGCTATTTTCAAATAGCCTAGGTATAAAATAGGGCTAAAGTGGTTAATGTATGTTTTATGTATGTAATAATTTATATCTGCAAAGTAAATATCAAATAAAGTTTTCAAATAATTATAGTGGAGTAAAAGTATAATATTTGCCTCTGAGATGTAGTGGAGTAGAAGTAAAAGTATAGACAATTGGAAATAACCCAGTAAAGTAAAAGTACCTCAAAACTGTACTTAAGTACAGCACTTGAGTAAATGTACTTAGTTACTTTACACCACTGCAGGTGAGCCCTCGTAGAGCGGGCGCGGCGGGTCTCCTCCTTGAGGGACTAGAAGAGAGAGAGGGGGGCCACCAAGGACGTCTGAACTTCTTGAACCTCCTAAATGAAACATTTATGTTGAGTCGTGCAGAAAGCAATGTTTTCCAGCGTCTATCTATATCCCCCAACACTTCCCCTCCTCGGCCTCCTCCACTCCACTGTTTATTTTCTTTGTGTTGTAATTCTGCTCACAGTCGTTTCCAGGCGCAAGAACCACCATGAATTTCAAAGGCTCTCCCGCTGGGCTTCTTCTCAATAGTTTGAATCTTTGTCCTCGTCACATCGCATGCTTTCAACTTGTCTCTGTTGATATGACCTTGCTGGTGATGTGACAAAATATCTCAAACTCCGCCTGAATATCATTAAAGTAACACTAGGTAACTTTTTCAACAAAACTAAAGTTAAATTGTATATCTTTTGTGAGTGGCAAATGTTTCACAACACTCACTCCATGAATTTCACTCCCGAAAGCCTTTTCTATTATAATTTCTATTGAAAAGGTGGCTCGGTGAGCCTTTCCCGCGAAAATGACGCCATCCGGCCGGAAAACGGAAAAGGAAATGCACCGGTTTCCTGTTTGGCCAGGAACTACCGCACCGGTTTCCTGTTTGGCCAGGAACTACCGCGCTAATAACAAAAAGGAATCTCACGCTGTTTTTAAGAGATTGTAGGATTTGAAGATTGAAAAACAACAGAAAAAGAAAACACAGCTCACGGTAACTAAAGCTCCACTGTCTAAGAGAAACGATCCACAGATAGTATAAAACAATTAAAAGAACGCTTTTTGAAACGCTTCCGTCTTCCGGTGAAAACAAATGGAATTCTGGGTAACGCAGGAATAAACGAACGGCCTGCAGTGACAGTAATGACCAGCAGAGGCTGCTAAAAATCGTTATTTGTGGATTGTACTACTTTAACTGTTTTGTGTGTTTGCGTGTGTGTGCGTGTGTGCGTGTTTGAGTGTGTGTGTGTGTGCGTGCGTGCGTGCGCGCACTTGTAAGGAATTAGCTTGTTTTATCTCCCATCCGCTCTTGAGTCAGTTCGAGCCGTTGAACTCCGGAAGGCACCGGCAACTAAAGATTTATCCAAGAAGCCATTGATATTCTTAACTCAACAAAGGGACTGATGAGTTTTAGCTGCAAAAATAGCCAATCTACAAGCTCAAAACGCGTCGCATCGCGACGCGTTTTGAGCTTGTAGATCGGCTAATTTTGCTATTTTTGAATTTAAATCCCGATTTGTTTTAGCTATTTTTCAATTGGAATCCTGAAAAGTAAAATTTGTATTTAATTTCAAATGCATTTAGTTATACTTATGTTAACTTTATGAACTTAAATACAAATACATTGGACATAAAAAAGACAATATAATTTTAATACTAGTCATTAAGCTACTAATATAGACTGAAGTAATTAAAGCGGGTCATGTTTGCATGTTTGGAATTGTAACAGCTGAAATCAATAATATATCAGTATTCTGATATTAACCTGCGGGCCGCATTAAGTGAAGGTGGGGGCCGCATGTGGCCCCTGGGCCGCCAGTTGCCCATGTATGACCAAGATGGTGCATCGGTCAGGATGCAAAGAATGGACGAGGAGACGTGACTTCCTTTTTTAACTGGTTCCGATTCTACAAAATGTCTTCTAAATCCTAACAGTTTTTTGAAAAAACTTATGTTGCTAACTTTTTCATGTCAAGGACCCCAAAATGTATGTATTTGGCTGCGGACCCCCATCTCAAAATAATTTGTTCCAGGGACCCCCAGAAGCAAAGATTTGAGTTAAAAATGTTCGCATTAAAAATATATATATTCAAAGATTTGCACTTAATGTTCTCGATTTTTCAAAAATAGCAGATCTACAAGCTCGAGCTTGAGCTTGTAGATCTGCTATTTTTTAATAGCCAAAGTGTAAAATAATGCGTTTTAGCTAAAATAAAAAAAATTACACAGATGTGTTCCAGGTCTTAAAGGGTTAAAAACCATCTGCACAGATTTAAATTTGACACGGTCCATGAATTTTTAAAATCTGAATCTGAATCTTATGTTTCCCCTAGGTGTGCGTCCTTTCCCGTGCCCGCACTGTGACAAGATCTTCCGGACGTCGGGCCACAGGAAAACGCACGTGGCCTCCCACTTCAAGAGCTTGCAGCAGAAGAAGCACAAGTTTCCTCGCAAAAGCAACAAAGCCAAGGAGTCCAAGAGTAACCTTCCGCTGCCCGACATCCCCCTTCAGGATCCCATCCTCATCTCTGACCTCGGTGAGCTTTTATCTGGTTGTTTTTCATTTTCTACGTCTCATCTTCGCATGCTCGTATGTCTCTTATCTCACTCGCTACTCAATGTTCACACTTCCGGTGTCCCTTTAAAAAGGAGTAGTTCACCCAAAACAAATATTATTTTCTTTCAATTACACACCCCAGCATGAAGCCTTGAATTCATGTAGACTTTTACCAGCTGAGACGTCTAGTCAACACTTTCTCGTCACTTTTTCATCATTGGCGGTCCTTTAAGCCAATGGGGATACTTTCCCATACTCTGAACGGGCGGTCTCGTCCTCCCAAGCTATGGTACTAGACACGCCTCTTGCCTCTATGGCAGTGTTGCCAGATTCTGCGAGAGAAATAAGCAACAGGTCTAAGCCAATGGGGAGCCACTAGCAGTGTTGCCAGATTCTGCGAGACAAATCAGAGAAAACAGAAAGCAAGCTGGTATACATGACTGAGTCATGTCTTGTTTTGTTTTTGTCACATTCCTAAGCCAATAATTTGATGACCGGGTCATCGGTCAGTAGGAGACTCAGTGGGAGACTCTTTGAGTCAAACAATTACCAGTAGGAGACTCTTTGAGACTCTCTTTGAGTCTCAGCCGGTCATCAAATTATTGGCTTAGGAATGTGACAAAAAACAAAAAAAAGTCTCCATGAATTCAAGGCTTCGTGGGGTGTGTAATTGATAGATTCTTTTGGGGATAATACTCATTTAAATTTCCTGAACCTAGGGAAATCAAATTATTGGCTTAGGAATGTGACAAAAAACAAAAAAAAATCTCCATGAATTCAAGGCTTCGTGGGGTGTGTAATTGATAGATTCTTTTGGGGATAATACTCATTTAAATTTCCTGAACCTAGGGTTGGCAGCCATTTTGGGCCACCAGGGAGTATCCTGTTCTTCTTTATCTATTCTTTCTTCTTTAAGACCTGAGGCGATTCTTAATTTTTTTTTTACAAGATTTTTCAAAAATAGCAGATCTATCTATGAGCTTGTATATCTGCTATTGTTGAATAGCCAAAGAAATCTAAAGTGACACAGATGCGTTCAAGGTCTTAATGGGTTAAAGAAATCTAAAATGCCTTAACATAAAAAAAAATAAAAGAAAAAGCGATACGATTTTCAAAAAAATAAAGCAAAAAATATATATAGAGAGAATAGCCGATCTAAAAGCTGACAACGTGTGGCTATATGTAGATAAGCTATTTTTGCTATTTTTGAAATAGGGCTTAAAGGGATATTTCACTTTCAAACATGTTTGAAAGTGAAATATCCCTTTAAGTGGTTAATTCACAATATGTTTTTGTAAGTTTGGGTCCCTGGAAGACACCAAATACTTTCTGGGGGTCTTGAGCTGAAAAACTTTGTGATCCCCCTTGCCTTAAAGGAAATTCTGAATACTCTGCCATTTTGCAACCATATCTCCATTTAAGGACCACCTCACCCATTTGAACCTATATTTTCATATAACTGGTCCTCACTAATGCTCATGATAATCACCATTTTTGTCTTCTCGGTCTGTGTCTCAGAGGAGAGCTGTGGACAGTTCGTAAACCCGCCTACCAGTGACATCATCGGTAGGCAGGTTTGGTCATTTAAAAAAAAGAAAATTCAAATTTTTTATTTCATTATGTATCAAAGCGAGAACAATGGCTTCTAATATAGCATGCTAACTTTCCAGGAATAGAAAGCCTGCACTGAGCCTGTATATTGTATTTCTTGGGAAGTGACCTGTAGCTCTTTGTGTCTCACATGGGCCACTGTGTTGGTTATGAACAGTTTATCCCACGTTTATAAAATATGTTACGTTTGGAAACTTATCTCGTACATTTGAAAAATCTTTTATATGCCTTATATTTTCAATAAAACCAATAGCCAATATACATGAGCCACCGACCAATAAAAAACGAGTTACCAGCTATCGCTCCATCATCTTTTGACCTGGCCTGAGGGACTTTCCATTATGAAAGCCAAACAAAAGAAAATGGATGTGGTTGAAACGTACATTTGTAGAACAAGGACAAAGAAAGAGCGGAAAAAACTAACAAACGCAGAAAAAAAGAATGTCTCAGTATCAGTAATAATGTTTTATTCTGGTTCCATGCTCAAGACTTCATTATCGTTATGGGTATCGCGTGCATGGGTACATAGAGTAAAATTATTTCGATTTTCTCAGACATAATAATAATTCAATAACCGTAATAATAACAAACATATAGTAAATAAAACTAGAAAAATATGCCCCTGGAAGTGCTGATCTCCACCAGACCTGGTTGCCTACCCAGGGTTGTGTCAGTATTGGGGTGCAGCCACCAGGACACGAGGAATCTGACATATGACTTTGACAGGGGCCAGTTTGGAATTGCAGCCTCCTGAAGGTATCCTTTTAGGGCAGTTTTGAAAGTGAGTAGGGTTTTACACTCCTTCACTCCTTTTGTTAGGGCATTCCACATTCCTTTTGGTAGGGCATTCCACATTTTTGTTGCATAGCGGGAGAACAAATTCAACCCCTTGTTTGTGCCAAATCTGGGTTGGACGTGATCAGTGGAGCTACCTCTGGTGTTCTGATTGTGGACTTCATTTACGTTTTTTGAAACACTCTGTTACAAGTAAAAGTCCGGTAATCAACATTTATTTGAGTACCTTAAATTTCGGACTATAAGCCGCGACTTTTTTCCCATTTTTCGACCCTGCGGCTTATATAACGGTGCGGCTTATCTATGGATTTTTACAGCTAACGGCCACTAGGGGACCTCCTAAATCTATGGATTTTACACCCGCGGCTTATAGTCCAGTGCGGCTTATATATGTACAAATCATTCCATTTAGCTGCTGCGGCTTATATTCAGGTGCGGCTTATATTGCGAAAATTACGGTAAAAGTACAAAAGTATTGACATCAAAATATACTTAAAGTACCAAAAGCAAAAGTACTCATTATGCAGAATGTCCCGTTCCAGAAGTTATCATAATGTATCAAATGTATAATTCTTTTTTTTTTTAAATAGCCAACGTTTAAATAGGGCTGAAGAGGTTAATGTATGTTTTGTAATGATAATCAAAATCTATAACGTAACTACTAACTAAAGTTTTCAAATAATTGTATTGGAGTAAAAGTACAATATTTACAATAATATACCTCTTGAGATGTAGTGGAGTAGAATTGGAAAATACTCAAGTAAAGTAAAAGTACCTCAAAATTGTACTCAAGTAACAGTACTTGACTAAATTAGTTACTTTCCACCACTGACTTTAGGCACAGTATGGCTGACGTGTTGTGTGTGTTGCGTTCCTCTGCTGTCCTCAGGTCTCATGCAGTCTCAGAACCCTCGCCTGGCCTTCCAGCAGTACCTGGAGATTGTGGGCGACCGGCCTTACAAGTGCCAGTTCTGCAACAAGGCCTACAAGAAATCAAGCCACCTCAAACAGCATGTCAGGTGAGACGTCCTCAAGCACCAGATCCAGTAGGCCAGTGATTCTCAACCCCTTTTAATTTCAAAGACCTCCAGTTTTACATGCATCATTTAGAACATTTCGTGCACACTTTGTATTGCACTTTACATTTAACTTGGCTATATTTGAAGAGTTTAATTCTCGAGGAGGCAGACCATTAGGATACATTTATTTAGCTAAATAAAATGACAAATATGGTCCAAAGAATCACCTAATAAAAACACTCCAACCGCCCAACCTTAGAACATAGAGTGTAGAGATGACCCTCTCATGTTTTCCAATCTTTACATGTTTTCGTAAAGATTTATGCTGGAACCTCGTAGAGGCAGATCACTATATCATTACAATCTGCTCTTTGGGGCCTTTTTAAATTACAATCTGCTCTTCGGGGTCTTTTTAAATGCTTATTACATAGCAAAGCCTCTGTCAGTATGTTGGACAGCTGCCGAGGGCGGCGATCAACTGCGTCAGATTCCACTAAGCCTGCAGGCTTTAGTTCCCCATCTGATATAGACGGCCCGAGAGAAGTACAGAGCGAGAGAGAGAAAAAGATTGAACGGGACAAGCTAGACGAGTTGAAGGAGAGTGTCTGGCGAGTTGAAAACGAGAAGGGAGAGGAGGAGGAGGAGGAGGAGGAGGAGGGGGAGCTCCAACGGATAAAACGGGAGGAGAGCGACAGGAGATAGATAAGTGAATTCAGTAGAGGCAAGAGAGTAGAAAGGGTTAACCCATTAAGACCGGGAACGCATCTGTGTCATTTTCAGATTTCTTTGGCTATTAAATAACAGATATACAAGCCAGCGCGCAGCGTTTTTGGGCGTTTTTTTGTTACTTTATTTCGGTTTTAGGGTTATGGTTAGGGTTAGGTTACCTAACCCTGGCCCACCCATGGCTGCGCCCCTGATACAAGCTCATAGCGCGGCACTCATCTTCTATTTTTAGAAAAATCGTGAAAATGTGTCCAAATATTTGATTTTTTTTTTTAAAGCAAACATTTGTAACTCAAATCTTTGCTTATGGGTCTTCTAAATCCTAACAGTTTTCTGAAAAACGTATGTCGCTATAATATCACTGGTCCTCAAACCTTGTCAACAATTATATGTATTTGGCCACAGACCCCCATCTCAAAATATTTTTGTTCCAGGGACCCCACCAGAAGTAAAGATTTGAGTTAAAAAATGTTCGCTTTAAAAAATAATTATATATATTCAAAGATTTGCACACATTTTCACGATTTCTTTTTAAAAAATAGCAGATCTATAGTATATCTGCTATTTTTTTATAGCCAAAGAAATCTAAAGTGACACAGGTGCGTTCCCGGATTGAATAGATTAATCTGAGCTGGCTCGCCATCAGGAGCCAAGGGCTCAGCATTTGGCAGGACGAGAAGTGCTGCAAGTTTCTCTCTCCCCCGAGACTTCATTGTCCCGTAATGGCGAGTTAAAAGGCTGTGTGAGGTATGAAAGAGCGATGATGAAATTTCACAGCTCTGGCATGTTTGTTAGGGCTCGAAATGAACTTTTTTTATCCTCCTCAGCTTTCTGCAGCTGTCCCTGAATTCTACTTTCAACTTGTCCCAGACTTGGCAACCCATTTGCCCAAATTGAAGTTCTTTTTTATTACATGATAATAAATATAATTTATGGTTTCAGTAACTTGCATCACTTTATCGTCTCTTATTCTGGCTAGTTTGTGCTACTAGTTGTTCCCTGCATCTATATCTGAATAAAGAATTGAAATCTTGTAAGTGTTAGGCCACAATCAGCAGTGGTGTAAAGTAACTAAGTACACTTACTCAACTACTGTACAATTTTGAGGTATTTTTTTTTTACTTTACTGGAGTGTTTCAAATTTTCAGTACTTTTACTTCTACTCCACTACATCTCAGAGGCAAATATTGTACTTTTACTCCACTACAATTATTGGAAAACTTTAGTTACTAGTTACTTTGTAGATTTTGATTATTATTACAAAACATAGTAACCACTTCAGCCCAATATATATCTCTGCAATTTGAAAAAGCAGATCTACAAGCTCACGACGCATTGTGAGCTTGTAGATTTTTTTATAAAATTGAAAACTTGTGAAATGGGACATTCTGCATAATGAGTACTTTCTACTTGTGGTACTTTAATACAATTTTGAAACCAATACTTTTGTACTTTTACTGAAGTAAATTTAGAATTTTGTACTTTTACTTGTAACAGAGTATTGCAGTATTGATACCTTTTCTTAAGTAGGGTTAAAGTGCTTAAAATGATATACTGCACATTCCATGACGCATAAACATTATACTTTCATTTGTAGTACGTTTCTCTTCTGTCCCGGAATTTTATCCTAGACCCTGCCTGTATCTTTGCTTCCCAGGTCCAAAAAAGTTACATGATATTACTGCTAAGAGGAACTTATAACTATTTTTTTAAAAAGGTTATGTAGCTATAATATCAGTGGTTCTCAAACATTTTCATGTCAAGGACCCTTAAAATTATATGTAGTTGGCCGCGGATCCCCATCTCAAAATATTTTGTTCCAGAAGCAAAGATTTGAGTTACAAATGTTCGATTTAAAAAGATATATATTCAAAGATTTGCACACATTTTCAAGATTTTTCAAAAATAGCAGATATACAAGCGGCACCGAGTGCCACGCTACGAGCTTGTAGATCTGCTATTTTTGAAAAATATCTTCAAAATGTGTGCAAATCTTTGAATTTGAAATGTATATCTGCTATTTTTGAATAGCCAAAGTATAAAATAATGGTTAAAGTGGTTAAAAATCTAAAATGACACAGATGCGTTCCCGGTCTTAAACACACTTAACGTTAACTCCATGGTGTTGGCGTTCCTCAACTCTCCATATTTCAAAACTACTCACTAACCACTCACTCACACAGCCATGGCATGATTCTTATCCAGCACTCGACTTATATGCATGGAAAAGGACTTTTTTTCTGTTTGTCTTTATTCTCTTGACACCTCCATTAGCATTTCAGTACACCCACAAGTCTGCTCCGTCCTTGACCTTATGTTAATCTGCGAGTGTCTCTCACATGCAGTGTCATTTCAAACCAGCTTTTTCCCCCTTTTCACTGAATACTGATCAGTGGTGTAAAGTACTGCACTTAAGTACAATTTTGAGGTACTTCTACTTTACTGGAGTATTTCCAATTGTCTAAACTTTTACTCCACTACATCTCAGAGGCAATATTGTACTTTTACTCCACTACAATTATTTGAAAACTTTAGTTACTAGTTACTTTGCAGATATAAATTATGATATTATAAAACATACATTAGCCACTTTAGCCCTATTTTATACCGTGGCTATTTGAAAATAGCCAATCTACGAGCTCACAACGCGTCGTGATGCGATGCGTTGTGAGCTTGTAGATATGCTATTTTCAAACATTTTAGTACTTTTACTTTTTGAACTTTAAGTACATTTTGATACCAACACTTTTCTACTTTTACTCAAGTACATTTTTAATTCCGGACTTTCACTTGTAACAGAGTCTTTCTACATCGCAGTATTGCCACTTTTACTTAAAGGAGCAGTTCACCCAAAAAAATAATTATTTTCTATCAATTGCACACCGCATGAAGCCTTGAATCCATTGATTTGTTTTTGTTTTTGTCGTATTCCTAAGCTAATAATTTGAATACCGTCTCCTAGCGGTAATGTATCCGGTAGGAGACACAAAGTAGATTCTTTGTGTCTCCTACTGGAAATACATCCGGCCATCAAATCATTGGCTTAGGAATGCCACATAAACAAAAATAAATCCATGAATTCAAGGCTTCATGGGGTGTGTAATTGATAGAAAATAAGTACTTTTTTGGGGTGAACTCCTCCTTTAACTCTTTCAGTGCCACAATACGTCAAATACGTCATGTGGCCTGACGCCCCGTGTGCCACACTACTTCAAATGCGTCATGAAAAAGAAAAAAAAAAACATGTTCAGAACCCAAGATATGATGATTTGAAGATTTGCTGCTCCATTCACTTCTTGTTTAACTTTTACTGAAAAAGGCTGTATCTCGGCTCCTGAGCACTTTTTTTTTTACAATTAATTTTGGTTGTGGCACTCAGAACCAAAATTCCATAAATAATCATGGCACTGAAAGAGTTAAGTAAAACATTTCGAGTACTTTTCCCACCACCGCTGAATACTGACGCGCTCCATTGTCCTTGCTCTTCGTCTCATAGATCTCACACAGGAGAGAGGCCCTACAAGTGCGTGCAGTGCAGCCGGGGCTTCGCCTCCTCGGGGGTCCTGAAGGCCCACATCCGCACCCACTCGGGCCTGAAGGCCTACAAGTGTCTGCTGTGCGACACCACCTTCACCACCAGCGGGAGCCTGCGGCGCCACATGACCACGCACAGCGACCTGCGGCCCTACATGTGCCCCTACTGCCAGAAGACCTTCAAGTCCTCCCCCAACTGCAGGAAGCACATGAAGACGCACAGGTGCGCACACGGGTCTCATCCATTGATTGATTCTGGTGCTTTGTTATTAAACCTGTTCAAACCGGCGGGAACGCATCTGTGTAAACCACTTTAAACCATTATTTTATACTTTGGGCTATTCAAAAATAGCAGATATACAAGCCGCGCTATGAGCTTGTAGATCTGCTATTTTTTAATTTAAAAAAAAAAAAAACATTTTTGCGAATGTTTGAATATATATATATATTTTTAAAGCAAACATCTTTAACTCAAATCTTTGATTCTGCAGGGTCCCTGTAGAACAACATATTTTGAGGTGGGGGGTCTGCGGCCAAATACAAATGATTTTGTCCATTTCTTTTGGTGCATTTGTAGAATCCCCCAGAAGCAAAGATTGATTGATTGATTGATTGAAATTTTTATTAGGCAAAAGAATGTAAAACAACACAGTTACATTTATAATGCTTTGTCTAAAAGGTCCGGCCAAAAAAGTCCTTGCGGACTTGTTTCCGTTGGGGTCCTTGAGTTAATTTCATAGACATATATAGTAGCAACCAAACAGTTCAAAAATCAACATGAAAATACAGATAATACAGAAAAAATACCACTATGTACAAAAAAAAAAAAAAAAAGCATTTAAAAAATATATGTACAAAAAAAGGGGGGGGGGAGCATGGAAAAATAAAAATTATATACAAAAAAAGCATGAGAAATACAAAATATGTACAAAAAAGAGGAGGGGGGGGTCGTCTGTCTACAGGGAAACTGGTACTAGCTCCTCTTTCGGCCTCCAGAAAGATGGGTTTTTAGGGCTGTTTTGAATGAGCCCAGCGAACTGCATTTTTTGAGGGATGGGGTTAGACTATTCCATTCCTTGGTGGCTGTGCTATAGAAGGAGAATTTGCCCATGTTTGTTTTATGGGTGGGTGGTACCAGATTGTTGTTTACGCTCCCTCTAGTTTCGTGGCTGTGGGTGTCACTAACTTTTTTGAGGTATTTATACAGATATGCGGGTATAGGGGGCATATCGGGCAAATCTGCATTTACAATTTTGAAGACCAGACCCATTTTTAGTTGTTTAACCCTGTCTTCCACCCTGAGCCAGCCTAGGCTGGCAAAGTAAGTGGGAGAGAGGTGGGTCATGGGTCATGGGTCATTTGAGTTACAAATGTTCGCTTCAAAATATATTCAAAGATTTGCAAATTTGCAAAAAAAAAAAGCAGATCTACAAGCTATGAGCTTGTATATCTGCAAGCTCATAGCTTGTATATCTGCTTTTTCGGGCTATAACTATTTTTCTTTGGTACATTTGTAGAATCCCCCAGAAGCAAAGATTTTAGTTACCGTAACAAATGTTCGCTTTAACTCATTCAGTGCCTGACTTATTTCTGGCAGTTTGGCTCTGAGTGCCAGAGCCAAAAATACATTGTAAAAAAAAAGTGCTTAGGAAGCGAGATACAGCCTTTTTCAGTAAGATGTTAAACAAGAAGTGAATGGAGCAGCAAATCTTCAAATCATGATATCTCGGGTTCTGAACTTCTTTTATTTTATTTTTTTCATGACGTCTGCAACGTCATTGGCACCCTGGGCTTATAAAAACGGCACTGAATGAGTTAAAATATATTCAAAGATTTGCAATTTTTCTAACTATAAAAAAAATAGCAGATCTACAAGCTCATAGCGCGGCACACTCGCCGCGCTATGAGCTTGTAGATCTGCTATTTTTTTAATAGCCCAAAGTATAAGATAATAGTTAAAGTGGTTCAAGTCAAAAAATGACAGATGCTTATCCCGGTCAAAGTTGCCCCTGTCTTCCGTCATGCCACTATACTGCTTTGGGAAATGAAACTCATTTCAATTGAATTCATAAGTTTATTGTGCCAGTTTATTCACTCTCATCCTGGTGTCCCTATTTTTGGGCACGTCGTTATTGTTTTGCATTTTCTAGTGCAGTTCAAATTGGGGCCTGCCAATTGGTATACTAGGGGGGCCAATTGGAAAGGCAAGGGAAAATAAACTTTCTCTCTGTCTCTGTGTGTCTCTCTCTCTCTCTCTCTCTCTCTCTCTCTCTCTCTCTCTCTCTCTCTCTCTCTCTCTCGCTCTCGCTTTCACATTTCAATTCATATTCAATCCATAAGATTAATTGTGCCAGTTTTGTCATTATTTTCAAAACCTTATTTTTTTTTTGAAAATAGCAGATCTACAAGCTCACATCGTGATGTGCTGTGAGCTTGTTGATCGGCTATTTTCACTATTTTAGTCTTTTTTTTTGTTAACACTCGCATGACTGAGGTTTCATACTCCTCCACCAAGCCTGAAAAATTATCATTTTGATCCCCAAATCAGGCTATCCTATTGGCCACTGTCTCCCTCTGTTCTCCAGACTAGTTCACACGTTCTCCCCCAAACAGTGGGGGGTTCCATTGTCTTCTAAAAAGCAGAGAGTTGAAAATGGGTTGCCAAATTTTGAGAGCGAAATAAGCAGGCATGTCTATGAAAGTGTAGGCAGTAGGCTAGTGTGTATTTCTATCTGTCTCCTATATGTCATCATGATTTGTGATTTGTGTATGTGGGGATCTCATTTTTACTTCCATGCAGTGTTGATTTCGTTAACGAAAACGAAACGAAATATGTTCGTCAACGCACATTTTTCAAAGGACGAAGACGAGACGAGACCACCACCCATGAATAAACAATAACTGGGACTAAATCATTATGCAATTTCGTTGACTAATAAAGACGAGACGAAAATGTAATTCACTAAATAAAGACTGGACTAAACTCTATGGTCATTTTAGTTCACGAACAAAGACGAGACAAAATATTATATCATATATTTATTATATGATTTTGTCACTCCCTGTCTCCTTTGATGCACAGCACAGGCATGCTGTTCCTCACTCACACACACACCCCCTTTTAAAGTTGCAGCCGCGCACGCACACACACACACACACACACACACACACAGAGTCACACCACCGTCAAATGAATGGCAGGAGGATTCAGATTTCAGAGCGAAACTTTACAAAATAAAACGGTAAAATGCTTTGCACGGGGCTCGGGAGAAAGAGAAGAGGTGATATGGACACATTTTCGCTACATCGATGATGATGATGTTCAGATTTCAAATATAAAGTGCTTACCTCATGGCCAGGGATGTTACAATTCTATTCGGGTAACCCATAAGTACCCATATTCTCCGTATTGTCCAATAAAAAACATTTAAATCCGATCGGTGGCCATTTTCTCCGTATTTTCTCCATGCTTTCAACTACGTGACCCTATCGGTTGGGAGGTGTAATTGCACTCTGATACACTATAACTCTATGAGAAAATGACCGCCAATCGGATTAAAATGCTTTTCATTGAACAATACAGAAGTTACGGGTACTTATACCCACCCGAAGTAAATTGTAACATCCGTGGCCACGGAATAAAAACTTTATATTTGAAATCCGAACGTTTATGTAGATGTACGGGCTGTAAATGGAGAAAGTGCAAAAAACAGGTTGAAGTTTCGTCATCACTGTCATAATATGACCGTGATGTAATGCTGCTCTAAATTTAGTAGCAGCAAGCGAACTATAGTAACTTGTAAACAACCCAGTGACAAACCTATATTATTATTATTCATAATAATAATATTCACATTATTGTCTGAGCGTAAAGCTCTCATTCTATCAGCTGTCCAGTCGCTGACAAACGCGTCTCCTCTCCTCCTCCCTCCCTCCCAAGTGAACACAATGCTATGTTCCACAAATGTGCTCAATCCTGCGCAAAATATCTGATCTTCAAGCATAAAACAGTTGCTGCGTGACAAGCTGTATGCTTGTAGATCCTATCTTTTTCCACCGCTTTGCAGTGAAAGGGAAAGTGGAAAATGGGTCGCCAAATTTTGCGAGAGAAATAAGTCAGGTCTATGAAAATGTTACTGCATGCGTCGTTGTGCCCTGAGAAAACAGGCATGAATGGGGTAATAGCCGAGGCTAATTTGCAACACCAGTCCCTGGTTAGACCTTTCTATATAAATATATACCTAATAAAAATGCATGAAGCTCTAATCTAAACAAGTATGAAAATATATTTATATCTGCAAAGTAACTAGTAACTAAAGTTTTCAAATAATTGTAGTGAAGTAAAAGTACAAGATTTGCCTCTGAGCTGTAGTGGAGTAGAAAAGTATTACCATTATAATGTAATTATATATATAATTATAATATTAATAATAATAGAAAGACGCGAAAAACAAGCCCAAAGTCGCTTATAATAAGCAGACATGGCAACATGGACTCACTGCTGCGTAGGGAGTCTGCTCGTCTACGGGCCGCTCTGCGGGGGGTCTAGAGGTGTCAACTGCTCTTGCCTGGGGGAGAGAGGGGGAGAGCGGTCAATTTAGCCGAAATATAACGGTTGGGATGGTATATATGGTATATATTTCATATTTATAATACGTTTCAGAAGAAAAAAAAAACGGAGATGATTTGAAACAAATATTTAGGAAAAGTCATGAAAGGGGAACTTTCTCAGAGCTTCATGAGAGAAGATAATCCACTTTAAATTCTCAAAATCGGTCATATTGATAGCTTAGTCATGCAAGTGTTAAGAGCCATTTGGTAATAGGGCGGCTACAGCCAGAGGCTATTGTTTTCTGGGGGTCAGCATGGAAAAGTTTGGGAACCCCTGTTCTTCTTTAGAAGCTATTCTACTAGTTAAGTTAGCCTATTCTAGACCCACGGTTCTCAAAGTGGGGTCTGCGGACCCCTGGGGGTCCGTGACGCATAGCCAGGGGGTCCGCGAAATAATTCAGATTATATATATTTTTTTGTATAAAAAAATATATAAAATAAAAAAGTTTTTACATATTATTTTGTGATATGAAATGTGAGCTTACCATAATCACAGTAATCCTTAATCATATTCCATCATATTCAAGGGCTTTTGCAGAGAAATGTTAGCCTGGTAAACCCTCCCTCCGGAAATCTCATTTCTATTTGATTCCAGGAGTGAGTCTGGCCTGAAGGCTTGTATGGGCGTTTCTAGCGCATTACCAAAAAACCGAGCCTATCAGAGTCGTCGCTCATCGTTCTGTGATTGACAGCAAAAGTTGGCCAATCAGGTGGCGAGTTCGGGTGAGCCCGAATGGACCCGAGTGCAGCCTGAGTGCAGCCGACCAAACACGAACGGCAGCCATTGTTTCTGTGGGCAGTTTTCTCCGCTGTTTTAGAACTTCAAAAAGCTCTCAAACTTATTTTTTGAGGCACGGAATTTACTTATAAGATATCGTTTGGATAGAATGTAGTTGTTTAACTTCATATATGTGGTCAATTAATCATGACAGAGCCTATTTAAAAATGAAAATTCAGAGAACCGGCAGGGGCGGGCAGTGACACGCATGTATCCGAATAAGGCAACCTATTTTGGGCATGGCCATCTCAAAAGTCCCGTTGCGTCACATTAGTCGCAGAGGTGGTAAAAATGCACTGCAATTGGCTGAAGGGGAAAAACGATCATTGGCTGAAGGGGTTGTCAGTCAACAGTATTACTCCCGCCCAACTCCAGCCCACAGCCACTATAGAGCACCGAAGTCCTGACGTCACTCGTTCATCCCCAGGTTTGCGGAAGTAATTTCTCTATGGAGAATAACATTGGGTCATCTTAGAATCGTCTCATATAAGAATTGTGGTCCAAAAATAAACACCGCGTGTCGGCGTTATTGTCAGGGAGGAGGTTCTGTATAGTTTATGATAGTCAGTCACTTATATTTGATACAGTCTGTTTCTGGCGAAAATGTAACTAATTTGGCGGAAGTAACATTAGCGTTTTCTCACCGTCAGTTGATGCTTCATATCCATAAGAGTCAACCCGCCGTGGTCATTTGTTTATTTTTGGAACACAGTTCTTATTTGACGCGATATTAAATACGTCTATGGGATTCAGAACGGGGGTGGAAAACTGCGAACCAGGTAGACAAACAAAGGATGTGTAAATGACGTCAGACTTCGGCGGTCTATAGTCCATATTCACATGGCGGCCATTTTGGAATTTAACATTGCGTTGCTGTGGCAACTGGGGTGGCATTTCGTTGACTTAATGGCAATATGGCCGCCGTGTGAATATGGTCTATTGCAGAATTGGCGATCAGGCCAGACTCACTCCTGGAATCAAATGGAAATGAGATTTCCGGAGGGAGGGTTTACCAGGCTAGAGAAATGAGACAGACTCCACTCACTTTCAAATTAGAGTACTGCAGAGGGCAGGTGTGTTTGTCTGTGTCCAGCTGACGCTCGTTGACGCTCGTTAATGTTATAGGCATCAAAGCAATTATGCTTTTGCTGTCAAATAGGCCAATCTAATCTAAGATTAGTGGGATTCAAATGACCACCTGTGAGTCCCGGGACTAATTTAATAGAAAACCTAACAACATCACTGTATTCATTATAGTAGATGTATTATGTTACGATATGTGATGTTGTTACCTGACAATTAGTTTACTTTTGGTGAAAATATACCGCATATATCTGTATCGGTTGATATCGGAATCGGAAATTAAGAGTTGGACAATATCGGAATATCGGATATTGGCAAAAAAGTCAATATAAAAAATCCATTACAATAAGTTTATTATTTAAAAATTGAAGCACCTACTAAAAGTCACCTTCAGAATGGTCATTTTACATGTCTATTTTTATTAGGACTATAGAAGTGTTCATTTTCTGAAGTCTGAACCATTAAGATTAGTTACTTGAAAAGTGTGCCGTAAAATTTTGCACAAAAGCAATTTGAATACAATTACTATCGGCACATGATAGTAGTAGTGGTTTCTGTTTATGACTATGAAATTGGTCTGAATGATTTTGATTGAAACATTTTTAATACAAATAGTTCCAATGGCATCTAAATGTACACATGTGGTTGTAAGTATATGCTTATCGGTGTTGCAAGGATGAGGGGGTACCTGGAAAAAAATCTCCCCTCCAAGGGGTACCTGAGCCAAAAACGTTTGAGAACCCCTGTTCTAGACCTTCTTTATTTTAGCGTAACATCTATATCGCAATGTCGAATTATTTCCAATATTGTTCATCCCTACAGACAATGTAGTAAGTATGTATCTGAGGTGGATTCAACCTATGTGAACATGTGGTTAGAGCCTTCCCTTGGTGCATGAACCAGTCTATTGTTGACAGTGGTGTAAAGTAACTCAGTACATTTACTCAAGTACTGTACTGTACTCAATTTTGAGGTATTTGTATTACTTAAGTATTTCCAATTTCCCATTTTACTTCTACTCCGCTACATCTCAGAGGCAAATATTGTACTTTTACTCTACTGCAATTATTTGAAAACTTTAGTTACTAGATACTTTGTTGATTTTGATTATTATTACAAAACAAACATTAACCACATCAGCCCTTTATGCATTTCGGCCATTTGTGTAGCCGATCTACAAGCTCACAATGCGTCGCATTGTGAGCTTGTAGATCTGCTATTTTCAAATTTGAAAACTTTACATTTTGATACCAATACTTTTGTTCTTGTACTCAATTACATTTTTGAATTCCGAACTTTTACTTGTAACGGAGTACTACTTTAACTTAAATTTACTTAAATTACTGTTTTTAGTACTTTTTCCACCACTGATTGTTGAACCATTTCCTCCTTGTCCTCAGGTATGAACTGGCCCAGCAGCTGCAGTCCCAGGGACCAGACGACCCCCTCGGAGGCGCCGCCGTGGCTCATGACATGCAGGTGGAGATGGAGGTAAACGCGCTGCAGCAACACGCCCCTCAGCCCGTAGGAGGGGAGCAGCAAAGCATGCTGGGACTGGGTCAGGTCAGCCAGGTGGTGGTGGGTGGAGGACAGCAGGTGACCCTGGAGGCGCAGCTGAGTGACCAGCCACTGGTGCAGGGAGAAGGTGAGGAACAGTCTACTCAATGTTGAAGTCACTAAACTTGCAATTCTTCCAGGGAGGTAAATTAACGCCGGCTGCTAAACCTGAGGCAAGCGGTTCTTAGGCAGTGGTGGAGAAAGTGTTCAAGTACATTTAAAAAAATCTGGTAGCACTTGCTATGCATCCCATGTGTATAACGCATTATTACTCGAGACCGGTCTCGAGTCTGCATTTTGATTTACTCGGTCTCGTCTCGGTCTCGCCCATGATTTGACTCGGTCTTGACTCGGTCTCGGACTAAGGGACTCGAGTCGGGACTCTACCCCCACCGAGTCCACTCGAGTCCAAGTCACTACAATGCAATGAAATAATTGTATTAAACATATATTATGAGGAGTCCATTCACATTAACATTATAAGAGAGCTGTCTGGTGCTTATGGACAGCTATAAAATAATAATAATTGAAAAAAAATCTGGTCTCGGTCTCGCCTCCTCCCGGACTCGACCCCCTCCCTGGCCTTCCGGACTCGGTCTTGACTCGGACTTGCCCCCCCTCGGACTTGGTCTTGACTTGGACTCGCTTTAGGTGGTCTCGACTACAACCCTACGCATTATACACATACTTATCAATCTATATCCCAAACAAAGTAAATCAAATATAGGCTATAAACCATTCATTTTATATGCTGCACGTACAAATTTGTCTTAGTAATATGTTTTTCAATTAAAATAATGATGCATGCCAGCAGCACACAGATTGAAACATTTAATTAGACCTAGCTTGAATCGTGACCTTGACTGTTAGGCCTGTATGTAATCTTCACTCCATGTCCTCCACATCCAAATGAGCAAATAGTACCGCAATGTTACCGTCCAGTCCTGTATTAAGTTACACATTATAAAATAGAATGAGAGAGTGAGCGAGCGTGCTCGAGGGGGGGGCTGTTTATTTGAGAGGAATTGCACAGAGAGAGAGAGAGAGAGGTGTGTGTGTGTGTGTGTGTGTGTGTGTGTGTGTGTGTGTGTGTGTGTGTGTGTGTGTGTGTGTGTGTGTGTGTGTGTGTGTGTGTGTGTGTGTGTGTGTGTGTGTGTGTGTGTGTGTGTGTGTGTGTGTGTGTGTGTGTGTGTGTGTGTGTGCGTGCGTGCGTGCGTGCGTGCGTGCGTGCGTGCGTGCGTGCGTGCGTGCGTGCGTGCGTGCGGTGCGTGCACGTGCGATACATATTATGTGTTGTTTAAACCAGTGGTTTAAACAACATTGGGAAACAAGGCCTAATAAGCAATTACACTTTAGAAATAAGCCCAAAAAAATGCAACCCGCAACTACCAATATTTACAAGCAACTCTACAGAAAAACGAGCCCAAAGTCGCTTATAATAAGCGGACATGGCAACACTGTTTCTGAGTTGCATTGCACACTTTTAAGCTGGTTTGAAGTTGTCTCTCAGTTGTTTCACTGAGAGAGAGATAGAGACATACAGAGAAATAGAGAATTATTTAAGGTCAATCAATAGCGTCCCGTCTCGGTCTTGCGCATACATCACCGGAGCCTTGCAACGTTTTCGTGAGACCTCGGGTAAAATGAATTGGAACTAGAAAAAGTGCTCCTCGGAGCACAGGTCTCCGCCAGTTCAGGTAGGTAGGAGTACTGTCAAAAAATATGTTTTGCACTAATCGGCCTCCTGGTGGCGCTATAACGGGCCCATGTGAAAAATGTGGGGCAGAGGTTCTGAATTGGCATCCAGGGAGTGTGTGCACAGTGGCGCTGTGATCAAGCCAACGGTGGCAGAGATTAGCTGGTCACAGACGGACGGACACACACACACGGAAACACGGACAGACGGACGGACGGACGGACGGACGGGGTGGAAAATATACTCTCTCGCCATGCCTTTCGGCCTGGCGGAGACAATGAAAACAAATATGTATGTATGTATCGGGTCTGGATCGCATCCTAGTGAACTCTTGCAGTGTGTGTGATCCCTTGTCGGCGATCAATCGTATATAGTGTGAAAACCACAAGGATATATGACAGCCGATTTCAAGAAAGAGACTCCTATAGTGTGAAATGTTTAACCCATTAAGACCTGGGACGCATCTGTGTCACATTTAGATATTAGCTAAAAAGCATTATTTTACACTTTGGCTATTCAAAAATAACAGATATACAAGCTCATAGCGTGGCACCGAGTGCCGCGCTATGAGCTTGTAGATCTGCTATTTATGAAAAATCGAGAAAATGTGTGCAAATCTTTGAAAATATATATTCTTAAAGCGAACATTTGTAACTCAAATCTTTGCTTCTGGGGGGTCTCTGGAAAAACATATTTTCAGATGGCCAAATACATATCATTTTGGGGGTCCTTGACATGAAAAAGTTTGAGAACCGCTGATATAGAAACATACGTTTTTTAAAAAAACTGTTAGGATTTAGAAGACATTTGTAGAATCGTAACCTCAGGCCTTAACGATCAGATGACTCCCCGACCACTGTAAAAGTCCTACAGTGTGTACCTGCCCTTAGCTTGGAACCGTTTCAGTCTGATTTCAGGCAAATTTCTGATTTTCTTCGCCTTTGAAGAGCAGTAATTGCCCTTTCCCCCTGCTGCAGCAATTTCATCATTGGCAGCAGATTGTTTTTTGAAACATACCGTCCTGTACTCTGAATGAATCGGACGGATGTTATTGCAACCAAGCATGAATAAGATGTTGTTGGTTTGATGGTGATGGGGGAAGGGGGGGGGGGGCTTTTGACATCCCCCCCTCGGGTGCTATTACATTAGCAGGTCAAGATACCAATTTTATCCAATCAAGAGTGAGAGAACTCATACAGGATAATTATGTGAAATTGGTGTGATGGAACAAAGAAATGAGCTGACAAAATTGGAACTGGAACACTATAAAATTGAAGCTGATAAATGAATACTCTAATGATTGTATTTTTTTATCCCTTCTACTAATCAGACTGAATAAAATATCACAATTTATGTACAAAAAAAAAAGAAGGTACGTTAACCACATTAATCTTTGCAATCCCCAATTTGGGCAACATTTTTCTTTAACCACTGCAACCTTACCATCCCTATTCATGTCAGGGGCTACGATTCGGCAGACATTGCCCAACCCTAGTCTCACTTTGTGTGTCCTCTCTGTCATCAGCAACGCTGCTATCTTCAGTCAACTGTGACACCTCCAAGTTTAACCCTTTAAGACCGGGGACGCATCTGTGTCATTTTAGATTTTTTTGGCTATTCAAAAATAGCAGATATATACAAGCTCATAGTGCGGCACCGAGTGCCGCGCTATGAGCTTGTATATCTGCTATTGTACTTGTACTGTAGATCTGCTATTTTTTTTAAATCGTGAAAATCTTTCAATATATATATTTTTAAAAGAGGTGGTGCCATGGTTTTGCACTTTTTCTGTTTTTATGAGGTTGATAAAACTTCATTAAGCCCCCTGGTGGTGTTGTTATGGTGTTTTATGTCTTCTCTGACTATTTTGAGTTTCTTCCTGGAGGCTGAAACCTTGAAGGTCAAACGTGCCAATAGAAAAACAGCACTTTAGTGACAATTATACCCTCCCCCTCATTATCATAACACAACAGGTGTGGGCATGAGGAGGAGGAGGGACTAGGACAGGTGGGTGGTGCTAAGGTGGTGGAGGAGGTGCTAAGGTGAGAACCAGGTATACTTAATGAACTGGAGGCGTGTCCACATAAAAACATAATTTTAACAATTTCTGTACACTTTTTTGAAAAAAATCTTCCTCCTAGTATAACCATAATACCTGATGATTATGTTTTGGGGGGGGGGGGGGGGGGAATCACTGAAAATCACGGCACCCCGTCTTTGAAGTGAACATTTGTAACTCAAATCTTTGCTTCTGGGGATTCTACTTATGTTGCTATATCAGTGGTTCTTAAACCTTTTCATGTCAAGGACCCCCCAAAATTATATGTATTTGGCCACGGACCCCATCTGAATTTTTTTTCAGGGACCCCCAGAAGCAAAGATTTTAGTTAAAATGCATTCAAAGATTTGCACACATTTTCAAGATAAAAAAAAATATATAGCAGATCTACAAGCTCATAGCCGCGCTATGAGCTTGTAGATTTTTAAATAGCCAAAGTATAAAATAATGGTTAAAGTGGTTAAAATCTAAAAGGACACAGATGCGTACCCGGTTTTAATGGATTAAAGCAGAGCTTGCTTGGACGGGCAGTTCTACTTGAAAAGTTTACGCTGCCAATTGGTTATTCAGTGCTCCATCAACCAGGAGATTACTTCAAATTTTTGTTTCAAGCATTTTGGGCACCGTATGGTCTGTACACTCATTTGAGGATTTCTTCCAAGCCAGCGCCTGACATCAAATGACCAATTGCACCAAAGGAAACTAATGAGAACATTTAATTCACTAAGTCAGAGAGTAGATTGCCAATGGACTGCCAGGTGCTTCAATTTCAATCAGGAGAGGAGCTGTGTTGGGTTCTTGATAGCTATGGATTGACTTCGGCATGTGAGGGAGCCCACACACAACAATGGGCACGCACACTGGACTTAATCATCTCCCTGTGGTGACTGATATTGCTTTCTCTCATTCTTCCTGTCTTCTTTTGAGAGTTCTATCTCCATGCACAAATGTTCAAAATGACTTGGTTACAAATATAAAAAAACAGTAGGCTTTCACTTCCACACCCGCCCTCTCTCTTGGGTCTCAGTCAATGAGCTTCTAGATCATTTCAATTCTAAAATTACAAATGGTATGTGGTCTCTGGTAAGAATAGATCCCCATGGAGAAAAGTCACCCTTGTTAAAACATTTTAAAAAAGAGACTTTGAAAGAAGGCTTTTTGGCAAAAACAAATCTCCACGTTCACGATGACATCTTCAGTATAAAGAGAGACTGAGCATTTATAATTTAGAACCGAGAAATGCGATTGCGAGGCAGTCCTTCTCAAACATCATTGCCAAAAAATGAATAATGCAAGTGCCTTGTTTGCTTGCTGTCGACGGAATAACAACCCCTCCTGTGTGTGAACTGTCTGAACTTTCATCTACCAAAGCCTCTGTTTAATTGGCTTCCTTATTTACTGACAAAATTCAGAAAAATTGACAAGCAGTCGGCCAATCCACATTGGGTGCAGGATTATTTGTATCCACTTAAAACTAATTCAAGTACCAGGACACACTTCTTCTACCCGTCTTTTCAAGAGTTTTGCTTGCAACCATAATTAGCCACTCCTTGTAATTGCCATCCCTCTTGGATCCTTCAGAAAAGAGAGTGATGAATGAAGCCGCATCTTTAGGGATTTTCTGCTCATTCTGTTTTCCATTTACCTCACTGTTCACTACCAAGTAACAAAGCTGCGTGGCCCCTCGCCATCTCCTTTAGGTAGGCCTCTGATCCAGTGTCACCTCAACTATGCCTGTTCTACTTGGTACAGTGGTATATCAGCAAGATTAAGGGATATAATAGGTTGCAGACGTACACAATAACATCATTAGATATCTGTTGAATGCGATAAGCAGGGATAAAACATCACACCAGTCATGAAAAAGAATGACCAGAGGGGGTATATATGAAATAATGTATACATGTATAAAAACCATGAATGTGTACTATTGCAATTCCTCCTGGGTGAATACTGTAGGTCTTTGTAAACAGCATTTATCACTGTTTTGTTTTCTCACTGCCAAAAAGTCAATGAATCCTAATAAATTGATTGAATATTTTATTAGTCAAAAATGTAAACGTCCTGGGGACTTGTTTCCATTGTGGTCCTATGTATTCAATTCATCAACATAGCATAAAAATAACACAATAATACATGTCATCAACAAATACAAAACAATTTATGTATAAAGGTTAAAAAGGTAAAACGGTGGCAGTGAATGACACCTCCTTTCTAAGGGAAATTGCATTTATCTCCCCTTGTGGTCTCCTGATAGATGATTTTTCAGGCCAGTTTTGAAGGAAACTTTTAATGGGTGGTGTCAGGGCATAACACATTTTGGCGGCAGAGTAGTACAATGAGTTGTAGAAATGCTAGCGGTGTGTTATATTTGAAAAGCCCCAGAATGCTTTCTCTGGTCCCTTTTGGAGTGCACTTTTCCAATGCACCCGAGCCACCCCATTATGGCACAGTTCTCTGTTCTTGACCTTTCATATAAATACTGAAAGACTTTTTAGTATTCCACACACTATATTTGCCCTTCACTGAAAAGGAAGAGTGAACTATTGAGATTTGAAGTCCATATATTCTCTTAGTTTCATTTCAAGCCTTTCACCAACCAAGTCCCTGAAGAAAACTTTATAAACTTTATATACTTGGGATTCAGATTTCGGTCCCAGCCAAAAGGGGGGAAAATGATTTGTATAAACACTACTTGGGAATGAAATTCCTGCCCCCTGAATACAGCTTTTTCATTTGTATCACCACTCTGATGGATGCAATAATTGCTTTTTCGCTTTTCCGCATTTGGGCTTTGTGACAATTTGAACTTCAAATAACCTTCTTTTTGGCTGGTTGTCCTTTGTGTATGACGGGATGACAGGAAGTTCTGCTACATCCGTGCCGTGCCCAATTAACCCTTTAAGACCGGGAACGCATCTGTGTCACTTTTTGATTTGAGCTAAAAAGCATTATTTTACACTTTGGCTATTCAAAAATAGCAGATATACAAGCTCATAGCGCGGCACCGAGTGCCGCGCTACGAGCTTGTAGAACTGCTATTTTTGAAAAATCGATTACATGTGTGCAAATTAATATATTTATATTATTTTAAAGCAAACGTTTTTTAACTCAAATCTTTGCATGGAACAAAATATTTTGAGATGGGGGTCGGCGGCCAAATACATATCATTTAGGATTTAGAAGACATAAGTACTGTAAGAGTCGGCCTCAGGTCTTAATGGGTTAATTTATTTACTCCTGTACTCCCGCTCATCAACTATCAATGTCAGTTTCTCTTTGAGAAACTGGCAGGTTAAGTACACTGCTGCTTCACCGTCTCCACGGGGGATGTGATGCGACTATATTATCCTATACCCGCTGTTCAACTCTGACAGAGACGCAGGGAGCAACACGGTATAGATGTTGCTAAGGGTTACAGAGCGGGCACAATAAGGCACTCGGTCTATAGGCATGAGGATGAGTTCATTGTTTTCTAGAAAGGTCATCTCTCTTTTTCAGACCTCTGTCTCTTTCACTCGATGAGAAAGATACAACTAACAAACTAATACAAAGGACAATGCAGATCTCATCAGCTTGTCTCATAAAACACAGCCTTTTAAGATGAGCATCCCTTTCTAACCACTTAAAGGACAACTTTTTACAACAAGGGTTATTTTATTAGTTTGTAATGATAATAATTAAAAGATGAGTGTTAAAAAAATCGTGTATTGCTTTCTATCGTTTTTTAATGATTTAGTGATTTTTAACTGGGGGGCGGGGGCATTCGGTCCATTGGTAAATAGTCATGAACGCAGCCTCCAATTTCCGTGAAACTTTATACGCACATCCCCACTAGGCCATGGTGGCGCTGTAACAGGCAGATTCACGTTTTCTGCCTATAATAGGCCTATGACTATTTACCAATGGACCGAATGCCCCCGCCCCCCAGTTAAAAATCACTAAATCATAAAAAAACGATAGAAAGCAATACATGATTTTTTTTAACACTCATCTTTTAATTATTAGCATTACAAACTAATACAATAACCCTTGTTGTAAAAAAAACTAAGTTGTCCTTAAAGCACTAAATAATTGCAAATGTTTTATTTTCGCCTATGTCCAAAGGCGTGTCCAAAATTGTGATGCCCAAGTTGAAGTGGTTAACATCATCCAATAGACACCCTGTCCTGTACCACCACAAGCTCTGCCAATGACTCTCAAAGTCTCAAAGGCCTCACACGTGTTAGTTAGACCGAGGTGACATGTAGAGTATCTTCTCTGTCACTGTAGCGATAGTGAGGGGCAGCTTTCAGGCTTGTTGTCATCGCACCCCCCCTCTTTCTCTTACACAAAGCCTTCACTTCAGAATTGGCCAACACTAGTCGGGTGAGGCGGCGGAGCGACTGAGGTTTGAGTTGGAGGTGTGTGATTGCTCGGGAGGAGATCTTCAGGGCAAAAATAAAAAATAAAAGCCTGGAGATCGAGGCTACTCGCTCCCTGTCTGAAACGGCCTTTAGCCTGGTAAACCATCCCGGTCGTGTGAATTCTCATTTCCACGTTGGAAATGTGAATTCACACGACCGGGATGGTTTTTACCAGCTTACCGCTGCCAGAGGCAACGTTGTATAACCCAGCTTACTGTGTCGTGTCAGGTGCTCCCAGGGGCCACTTTGTACAGCCCAGCTTACCGCTGCCAGAGGCAACGTTGTATAACCCAGCTTTACTGCTTCCGGGGGCCTCCAGGGGCCACACGTTGTCCCGATCCGGACCAAGCTAGGCACAACAAAACTGTTCAGGGGTTTGGCATGAGAATAGTCACACAAAAAAAAAACGAAATTACACACATTATGGAGTGTGACCGCAGTGTTCCAGCAGTGTTTAGCAGTTCACATGGCCATAACTCGGTGGTACCATTGCCCTGATCAGCACAGTGGTGGAAAGTAACTAAGTACATTTACTCAAGTACTCAGATCTACAATGTGTCGTGAGCTTGTAGATCATTGTCCTTTTACACTTTGAATGCAGATGTAACTTGAGATTTTTGACTTGACCATTGTGTGCCTTTGGGGCACAACAAGTTTGAAACCCACTGGCATAGACTCACTTTCTTCTGGCCTCTTTCTCTCTCCCCCTCTTGCCTACAGACTCCTATGTGAATACTCAGCATACGCTGCCTCAGAACATCAGCCAGTTTGAGTCACAGACACTGCCTCAGCCTGCTTTTGACCAGCAAGCACTAACGCAAGGTAATGTACCACCCCAACACACACACACTTTTTAAACAACATTTTGGGAAGGGGGGGGTCCCTAGAACAACATATTCTGATGGGGATCGGCGGCCAAAAACATAATTTTGGGGGTCCTTGACAATAAAAAGTTTGAGCACCACTGATATAGCAACATACTTTTTCAGAAAAATTAAGACATTTGTTGAGACATTATTTTGACAGTTACAAATGTTCGCTTAAAAAAATAATATATATATTCAAAGATTTGCACACATTTTCACGATTTTTCAAAAACAGCTGTTCTACAAGCTCACACGAGTGCCGCGCTATGAGCTTGTATATATGCTGTTTTTTAATAGCTAAAAATACATCTAATATGACAGAGATGCGATCCCGGATTGAATGGGCTAACATCTCTGTGAAAATGCTGTATTGTCATGCAGCATTAACCCATTAAGTCCCTGGCTCAATCATGCATGAAACAATCTTCTAACATTTCTTATAAGTTTGAAACTGAATTTTCAACTCTTGTCTGATGATGGTGCAGTCGTTGGTTGGGTGAACACGTTAGACCCACTGCCTTTGCTGGAACCCCCACCCGGCAAGGTTACAAAATTCCATGTATTCCACGATTACAAATTTAAGTTGGCGATTAATTGTCACTAAAATAATTGCGATTAACGATTTAATTATGTGTTTGGCCATTGAACAACAATAAAATAAAAAAGTATGTTTGCCTTTTAGGCTTCATAATCAAAAATCACAGGGCAGATATGACAAATAACTTAAATGTACAAATGTTATTAACATATTTGTTATATATTTACATTTTATACAAGTAAAAATAAGCTGAAATAGCTGATCTACAAGCTTACAACGCGTCACGAACACTCCCATCTTTTAGAAATAGACGTCAGCTAGTTCGGGAGGTAACAGGGGGTGCACGGCCAACAAAAAGTTGGGAACCGCTGCTCTAGACACCTTTTCTATCACCCGTCCCGAGGATGGGAATTGACTGGAGCTGCTCCCACAGCAGCACAGTCAGCAAGCAAGCTCCTGTCAATTTCTTTTTTATTTTTTTCTCATGTTTCTTCTGTTTGATGTCGGTGGAAAATGCTTTCAGGGAAACCTTTGTTGTGCGAACGGAGAGCCAGCGCTCACTAATTATGTACACTGGCGTGTGTGTGTGTGTGTGTGTGTGTGTGTTAGCACAACGCTGACAAACTTTTGAAGGAAACTGTTGTTATAAGAACAGAGATCCAACACTCACCAATTATACACACTGGGCAGTAGTAGATGTCCTGCTATTACTGCTAATGTTCTCTCAGAGTCATCATTAGTGTCAGCTGGCAGCATACCGTATCTCTTATTTAATGGCTGGTTGGTGCTGAAAGCCATTCCAAATCAATATAGACTCTTCCTTTGTACGTGGGTGGTCCTGGTTTCCTGGTTGTTATACTTGCTGTGTGATGCCAGACGACATAATAAACTTAAATTGTCAATTAGGTCTGACACTTTTCAAACCATATTTCAACTGCATGGAGGATTTTTGCTGATGGTTACTTTTTAAATACAGCTTTTTGCTGAATTGGTTGGTTTACCTTTGGCATCCATGAGCTGTTTTCTTCCTCGAGGGCAACTTTGGGTCAGGGCTTCTTCATGAGTTCTTATCCCGGCTTCTAAAACTTCAAACTAAACATTTTACCTTGCAGTGTGGATATCTTGTAGTCATAAAAAATATAATTGTTATGCCGCATCTTATAATTCCTAGAATTATAACTGCTTTAACCCATTAAAACCGTGAACGCATCTGTGTTTATACTTCAAAATAGCAGATATACAAGCTCATAGCGCGGCTATGAGCTTGCAGATCTGCTATTTTTGAAAATGTGTGCACATTTTTGAATATATATATTTTTAAAGCAATTTTTTTAACTCAAATCTTTGCTTCTGGGGGGTCCCTGGTACGAAATATTTTCAGATGGGGGTCCGTGGCCAAATACATAACTTTGGAGGTCTTTGACATGAAAGAGTTTGAGCACCACTGATATAGAAACCTAAGTTAGAATTTTGTAGAATCAGAACCTCAGGCCTTAATGGGTTAAAAGCGAATGATGTATTTAATGATGTGACGGTAATAAATCATCAAATCACCATTTTGTCACCCTCTCGCACTTGTAAGTCACTCTGGATGAGAGCGTCTGCTAAAATGCCTAAATTGTTAATTTGTCCAGAGATGACGAGCACAGTCCAGTCTCACACAATTGAATATTACAGCCTTCTGTATGCATTTAGGGGAATTCTCTCCTTTTGTTTTTCAATACAGGCTTCACCATCAATGAAGGCTACACACAGCCACAGTTCTCCAACGTCCAGCAGCTCCAGGACTCCAGCACATTGGAGTCTCAGGCCCTGTCCTCCAGCTACCATTCCCAGAACCTTACCTTACATGTACAGAGTGCCGAGGTGGTGAGTTCTGGTTCAGCGACGTCTTTTCCCTCCATAGCAGCCATTGTTTTAGTGCTCTCTCTACTTTTGAGCTAGACGTGGCCATTGCTTTAGCTCTCTCCACATTTAAGCTAGACGTGGCCATTGTTTTAGCGCTCTCCAGATTTAAGATAGACATGGCCATTGTTTTAAGCGCTCTCCACCTTTAAGCTAGACTTGGCCATTATGTTATTGCTCTCCACCTTTAAGCAAGCCCTGGCCATTGCTTTAGCTCTCTCCACTTTTAAGGTAGACGTGGCCATTATATTATTGCTCTCCACCTTTAAGCTAGCCGTGGCCATTGCTTTAGCTCTCCACTTTTAAGCTGGCCGTGGCCATTGTTTTAGCTCTCTCCACTTTTGAGCTGGCCGTGGCCATTGTTTTAGCTCTCTCCACTTTTGAGCTGGCCGTGGCCATTGTTTTAGCTCTCTCCACTTTTGAGCTGGCCGTGGCCATTGTTTTAGCTCTCTCCACTTTTAAGCTGGCCGTGACCATTGTTTTAGCTCTCGCCACTTTTGAGCTGGCCGTGGCCTTTGTTTTAGCTCTCTCCACTTTTAAGCTGGCCGTGGCCATTGTTTTAGCTCTCTCCACGTTTGAGCTAGCAGTGGTAGAAGAAATGGAGATGTGTCATATGTGTTGTTACCCAGCAAAGACATTTGACTGGAACATTTGTGTCTTTGTCAAACTAGACGAGTGGCCTCCTACAAGAGAACAGCCAGAGTGAGTTACAGCTCACTGCAGAGACGCAGGACTTCCAGGATGACACTGAAGACAACACCAAGAGAGCATACAGGTTGGTGTGTGTGTGTGTGTGTGTGTGTGTGTGTGTGTGTGTGTGTGCGTGTGCGTGTGTGCGCATGCGCGTGTGTGCGCATGCTTGTACATGTCACTCATTGGGTACGCATTCTGTCGCCAAAACAATCCATCCTCTCTGCAATGTTTTGGTTTTCAAAAAGTTGGACCGGGGCAGCTTTTTCAAACTCTAGTTCTCGATAATGTTATCTGGGTTTCATCCCGCTGCTTTCCTCGAGTCTGTGGTCAGAGAGCAATACAATTTCAGAGAGACAAAAGGGAATAGATTAAAGCCGCTCTGGCGGCTTCTCGGTGCAGAGCCGTGGAGATTGCTCGCTACGTAGAGTCAATGAAATGAGTTAAAGAAAAACTCATTTTATTTGTGTTTATCTCTCTGTTTGCAGACACGTTCGGAATGTTCCTTTTAATGCCTCAGAGTTGTCATTGTCACCTTCAGATATTAATGACATGAACCCTATAGTGTCCCCATTCGAACGTTCAGTGAAAATAGCAGATTTACAAGCTCACAACGTGTCACAATGTGAAGTTAGAAAGAAGGCAAATGGTTCCGCCCTTTGGCAGGTAGTGTGTTCTTTTAGATGTGACTCACAAAGTGTAATGGTTCAGAGTGTGAGAGGAGTTCTTCTGTGTGATTGATGATGCTGTCCATGACAGCAGCACAGTCCATCCATCCATCTTGCTTTAACCCTTTAAGACCGGGAACGCGTCCGTGTGTAATTTTTTGATTTATTTGGCTATTCAAAAAACAGCAGATATACAAGCTCGTAGCGCAGCACCGAGTACCTGCGAGCTTGTAGATCTGCTATTTTAAAACTTTTTTACTCAAATTGAACCACTGATTTATGACACATAAGTTTAAAAAATAGGATTTAGAAGACATTTGTAGAATCTCCCAGAAGCAAAGATTTGAGTTACAAATATCTTTCAAAAAGCTTTCAAATATATGTATATTCAAAGATTTGCACAAATGTTTGAGATTTTTCAAAAAATAGCAGATCTACAAGGTCGTAGCGCGGCACTCAGTGCCGCGCTATGACCTTCTATTTTTGAATTGCCAAAGAATAAATTAATGGTTATAGCTCATATCTAATATGACACAGATGCGTTCCCGGTCTTAATGGGTTAATAGGCAGGCTAATCTCACGTTGCCAACCTTACAATCTCATTCCACTTCAAGATGAAGGTCTGGAGGAACTCTCTCTCATCTCATTTGAAACAGTGGATAGACTGAGCGAGCGAGCAGCTCAACACTCTGGGGGCATCATGGCCTCAAACTAACTGTGATTGAGTCGTGATGGGGCCATAATCCCCTCCTTGTGTTTTTCGGGAACCGGTTGCAAACCAAAATTAAGATTGAACAATTTATATCTGTCAGCAACATTGGAAGAGAAGTGTATTAAAACGTTGCCTGAGGTACAGTATGTGCACTGCACAATAATAAAAAAAAGCGTGACACTTAAACAGCTTTTGTTTCTCGTTAAGTTACTTGCTGCAGTCGCCATGTTGTTTCACTGACAAGTAGTTTAATGTGGACAGAATCAGAATCAGAATCAGCTTTATTGTCATCACAGGTTTACAGAAGTAAAAAAGCGTGTCCTCTCCTCTGTGGGGGCCCTCATCAAGGGCCTTTCTGTGTGGAGTTTGCATGTTCTCCCCGTGTCTCCTAGGGTAGGTACCCTCACAAAAAACATGCAGTAATCCTGGTCTGTACTGCCTCCCCCTGGTCAGCCGGGGCGCCTGATGGAGGGGAAAGGAACTGGTTGCAATAACGTGTTCTTCCACGCGCTACGTCCTACCGGGGATAAGAAGGCTTGTTAGCTCTCATGCATTGAAGGAGGCATGAGCTCGGCTCTGGGCTCTCCCTAGACTGGCAGTGGGAGTGTAGCGCCCAGGATTACTTAGACAATTGGCACTGGGTGGAAAAAATGGGTTTGCAAAATCGTGGGGGAAAAAAAAAAAATTGTGAAATTCGTTTTCAAGTTCTATCGTATTGTTATTTCCATAGAAAAAAGAGGAGGCAAGAGGGAAAATAATCTACATATTTACACATAGTACCTATGCTCACACACCTGACACAAGGTGTGTGAGCATAGCAGCAGAGGTATACTGTGCTTGATAACTATGGACACTATTGATGTGCACAGCACCCCTGGGCGAGCCCCTCCCCCACTGTGGAACGGCTGCTGTCCATACTGTCAGCGGCCACGCGCCCTTCTAGTCACTTATCGCTTCAATGCTCCAGTCCCCAGGCTTTTTTTCTGAGCAAGTTAGTCTGCGATCTGAAGTTATGGCCAGTCTAATGTATTTGAGGAAATGCTGAATAATATAATAGGTCAACTCAACTACTTATTCACTCTTGAAGATTCAAGATTGCTTTATTTGTCATTTTTCCCATTCTTCTGCAAGCAGCATTAGGGAAAGACAATTTGATTTCTCCTAAAAAGACAGCAAAAACTTATGAAAGAATAAATAAATAATTCTGTGACCTTTTTTGTTTGGCTGGACTTGCTTTTCAAATGAAGAAGCTACCTGAGATTAACAGAACCCTGCTGCTGTTACATTTATTTATTTTCCCAGTCTGCTTTCTAAGTCATCCCCCTTGTCTTTTTGTATCATCTGTCGTCCATGTGATGCGTAACAACAAACCGCTGTCTGAAGCCTGATTTGTGCTTTAGATTGGCTATTTTCGGTGTGCAACCGACTATCAGTGGTGGAAAAAGTACTCAAATGTTTTACTTAAGTAAAAGTATCAATACTGCAATGCAGAAGTACTCTGTTACTTGGAATTAAAATGTACTTGAGTAAAAGTGCAAAAGTATTGGTATAAAAATGTACTTAAAGTACCAAAAGTAAAAGTACTAAAATGTTTGAAAATAGCAGATCTACAAGCTTACGAGCTTGTAGATCTGCTATTTTTATATATTGCCAAGGTATAAAATAGGGCTAAAGTGGTTAATGTATGTTTTATAATGTAACAATTTATATCTGCAAAGTAATAGTAACTCAAGTTTTCAAATAATTGTATTGGAATAAAAAATACAATATTTGCCTCTGAGATGTAGTGGAGTAGAAGTAAAAGTATTGGAAATTGGAAATACTCAAGTAAAGTACAAATACCTCAAAATTGTACTTACAATTGTAAGTACAGTACTTAAGTAAATGTACTTAATTACTTTCCACCTCTGCCGACTGTAACTCAAGCTTAGCTATCCTCTGATGCATGTTTGTTTCCTCTTCAGATGCACCTGGTGCGCCAAGGCCTTCAGGAAATCCAGCCACCTGAAGCAGCACATGCGGTCCCACACCGGAGAGAAGCCCTACAGGTGTACTCTCTGTTACCGGGCCTTTGTCTCAGCCGGGGTGCTGAAGTCCCACCTCAACACTCATACAGGTGAGAGGATCATGTAAATGTAAATCGGTGGCCTTTTTCAGCCAAGATGATGAACATCTAGCTTCTGACACGTTGTTAAGCCATTGAAACCGGGAGCGCATCTCTGGTGTAACCACTTAAACTATTAATTTATACTTTGGCTATTCAAAAATAGCAGATATACAAGCTCATAGCGCTGCACCGAGAGCTTGTAGATCTGCTATTTTTGAAAAATTGTGAAAATTTGTGCAAATCTTTTAATATAGATATATTTTCAAAGCAAACATTTGTAACTCAAATCTTTGCTTCTGGGGGGTCCCTGGAACAAAATATTTTCAGATGGGTGTCGGCGGCCAAATTCATTTAATTTATTAACTTTGACTTTGACTTACCGGTAGTCTGAAAACCACTGATATAGCAACATACGTTTTAAAAAAAAAAAAGGATAACGTATAACATTTTGGAGAATCGGAACCTCAGGCCTTAACACATTGACTGCCAATCACGTAGATCTACGCGAACCGCTTTAAAGCCGTCACGTGCCAATCGCGTAGATCTACGTGAAGTGAAAAAAAAAAAAAAAAAAAAATGTTTTTTTTGTCCAATTTCACCCAAAGACCAAGGAGATATGATTAGTTGAAGATCTAGACTCCTATCCACTTCAATTTTAACTTAAAACTTAAAAATGCTGTATTTCGGCTCCTGAGTACTTTTTTTTTTCCAATGAAAAACTCTGGCACTGGCTAAAAAAATATGAAAATAATTCTGGCAGTTAATGTGTTAATGGGTTAAGAGACTCTGGACATAAATATTCACCAAAGCGGCCAAAGCATTTAATTGTAATAATGTAGGCCTACATTACAAAGTCCCTTAACACACACTTGAATCTCCTTATGCTAAAAAGTTGATGTTTCAAGAACATGAACAGTAATGGTGTTTCGCTGTTTGAAACCGTACAAGTCCTAGCTTTTGTCTCCTCCCCCATTTCCTGACCTTCATGATCCAATAGGAGTGAAGCCCTACAGGTGTAACGTTTGTGACGCCACGTTCACCACGAACCGCAGTCTCAACCGACACGTGATGATCCACGCCAAGACCTTCAAGTGCCCAGTGTGCGACGAGAGCTTCAGGACCAGCCTGCTGTATCGAAAACACATGAGCAAGTCTCATGCCGTGGTGGAGAGAGGTACGAAACACAAAGACTACTCTAGAACTTCAATTATAAGCATTGGTGGAAAAAGTACAAACATTTTTTACTTAACAACTAGGGTTGTGCCGATATATCGTCCCGCGATATATCGCGATACGTTTTCGTGACGATATGTATCGTTTAAAATAAATAAATAATTGTTTTGAAAAAAAAAAAAGTTTTTTAATTAATTTTTTTACAATAAGAATTATTAGGCATGCAAACAGCCCCGAGGTGAAAAGGGTGACAACATGTTGTTTTTTTTCGGGTCAGGTGTCACACTATTGCCCTATTTGGATTCAAAACGGCTATTGTAGCTGAAAAGCTACAAGTTTGCGTCTGAATAATGCAAAAACAGAATTATTTGTTTGCATTTTTTCTCCCCCATATATTTTCATAATAAAAAAGTGCGTATCGTATCGAAATCGTATCGAAGTTGTGAGTCAAATATCGTATCGTATCGTTTGGTGAAATTAGTGTATCGGCACACCCCTTTTAACAACACATTGAGTGCCAAAAACTGTTATAACCGTTTTTCATAATCCAAACGAGGAGTGTCAATTTTTTTCTTTTTTTTTCCTTCACTGCACCAGGAGATATAATTTTTCGAAGATTTAGACTCCAATCCACTTCCTGGTTAACACATCGACCGCCAGAGGTTAATCTCATAATGTACTCACCAGTGCCAAGGTGTTTTTGTTGTTTTTTTGTTTTTTTCATGTCGCCATAGATCTTGTTAAAATCCTTAAGATTGAGCTCTACACGGTCTGTTTACATCCGCGAGATCTCCCTGTATCTCCCAGTGAAGATCGCGTGTCAAACGGGGCATCCATGTTTGAGTTAGAGCGGATTACGTTAAACAGTGAAATGCGAGGAGAAAAAACTACAGGAAGAGAATTGAGTTTCAGTTTCGTCTGTAGAATGGGAGCGGGCGTGATCGTCAAAACCGGATCCCAAATAATTCTATTTCCTGTCATCAAACCGGAAACGGAAGTGGATCAAAAAAAATCCGAAAGTGCACCCGGACTGCGCATGCGCGAAAAGACCGCAGCCCGTAGGACTACGGGCTCGGCGCTTAACCGTTGGATTTAACGGCCCGTAGAACTACGGGCCCGGCGGTAAATGTGTTAACTTATGACTTCAAAAGCCTGTATCTCGGCTCCTGTGTACTTTTCTTTTTTACTATGTATTTTGTCTATTTTCAACTGGCTGCAACTATGGAACGGATTACCGAATGTTTTTAATTTTTTCCCCCCGATTGTACGAGACCCCTGTGTGTGTAATGAGGGGATCACTCCCGCCTAGGGAGCCAGAGGCCCTGGTTGCCCCAGGTACGATTCCAGGCCACGCCAGCATATGTGTCGATGAAATGAAATTTGTCCCTGAGCAAGACTCTTAACCCCTAATTGCTCACAGGCCCTCATTGGAAACAAGCCCGCAAGGACTTTCATGAACGTCCTGTTAAAAGGAATTATCCTTATCCTTATCCTATACATTTGAAAACTTGTGAAACGGGACATTTTGCAAATTGAGTACTTGCTACTTTTGGTTCTCTAAGTACATTTTGACACCAATACTTTTGTACTTTTATACTCAAGTAAATTTTCAATTCCGGACTTTTACTTGTAACGGAGTACTTCTACATTGCAGTATTGATGCTTTTACTTAAGTAAAACAATGTAGTACTTTTTCAACCGTCGCTTTTAGCCTTTCTTTCTTTTCACCAAAGAACATTGTCTCAGTTTTGTCTTTTTTATGGGACCATAGTCATAGTCACTGTAAAAGAGTTGTATAAATGTAAGTGTCACGTGCATCATTATGGTAAGCAACTATGTTGTTTAGCATAATTAGGCCTATTTGGAGCATATCATATTCAAATAAAAGTGGATCTAGCCTTGAACTTTGGGGAACTCAACCTCATGGTAGTGTACTTGAATATGTTTACCAAGATAAAACAGTCCCTGTATTGAAGATTTGAACCAATTTAGGACCGTGCCAGTGCCATGTCCTTTGGGATTGAAATTTGGCCAGAACAGATTTAGACAAAATACTTTTAGAACATCTGTGCTGTGATGGAGCCAAAATCCATATTGAAGTTTTCGTAAACGTTTTTAAGTTAAAATGTTGCTACTTTGGTGGAATACAAACTTTGATGATTTAGTGTATTAGTGATGGTGTAGTAACGACAGGGTTTGGCTATGTTAATAACTTTTCAATTATGAAAAGGGGGAGGCGGAGCTAGTAACCCAAATAAAGGGGAAAGGAATTAATAATTAATAAATTAATATAAATTGATTTAGACTTCTGATAAACTATATAAACTCAATAAATAATTCAAACGCCAGGGACATTAGCTGATTTAGTGAGCCAACCTGTTGATGAGTTGAGGTCTCAGCCATAGATGTGCATGTGCCAACATAGGGTCAGGATGAGATCCACATGTTGCCCTGTTCCTGTCCCTGTGGGCTTGGTTAGTTGAAGTACAGATGGACAGTGTTCTTACATCATCGACATTAGTAGGGCTCAGCGCCCGGTGAAGGTTCTGCTGTGAAATCTCATTCGGAACCATATCCCTTAATCATCATGGATGGACTTTGTGGTGACAGTGGAGATTACACCAGCTGTAGATAGATTGTAGGCTTGCTTCGAAAGACGATGGTTTGTCTGTTATCTTGGAGGTACTGTGTCCTTCCACACCACCAAAATGTTCAGTTCAGTTAAATGTTATTGTTACGTGTGTATTATAGAGTACCGAACTCCTATCTCTATGGAAACATTGGTCATCTTAGAATCGTCTCATATAAGAATTTTGGTCCAAAAATAAACAAACTGTCCCGGCGTTATTGTCAAGGGAGGTGGCTCTGTATCGTTTACGATAGTCACTCACTCTTTATTTGATAGTCAGACTCTCTTAAGAAAAAGTCTTAAGAAACAGTCCGTACTCACAAGGTCATTTGTCTTAGAATTCTTTTTTGTCTGAGACCGCTTCTGTGGTAAATAAAAAAATTAAAAGAAAAATTACCTCATGAGTACGGATAGGTACACACTCACAAGGTCATTTGTCTTAAAAACATTTTAATTTACCGCTGCAGTGGCCTCAGACTAACTGACGTGTTTCGGCTCCTCAGGCCTTCATGCTGACGAAGGCCTGAGTAGCCGGAACGTGTGCCGTTTGTCTGAGACCGCTGCTGTGGTAAATTAAAAAATTCAAAGAAAAATTACCTTGTGAGTACGGACAGGTACACACTCCTGCCATTGCCCTTGACCAAGGTACTGGCATTACAACTGGAATTGGTCCCCTGGTGCTGCTCCTAAGTACAGTATTAGTTAGGATGGATCAAATGCACAGGACAACTTTCCCCAAGGGGATAACAACGTATAACGTATTAGCCCTATACTCATGGACAAAATGGACTATTTATGATTCTTTATAATTTATTTTCTACACAATCATAATTTACACGTCATAATTCCGTCATAATTCCCCACAGTCGTAGGTCGCGATGGTGAAGACGTTGGTGGTGGTGATGACGACGATGATGACGACGAGGAGGGGGAACAGAGGGCGCCGAAGAGAAGAAGTTTGGAGATTATAACTTTTACCGAGGAACAGGCGGCTTTTTTGGCCAAGGACCCCGGCAAGGAGGCCTCAGTGTCGGAGCGGGTGCTGTCCCAGTCCGCGGCCGAGAGGGATCGGATCAGCGAGATCAAGGACAAGGACGTGGAGATGGAGACGGAGCCCAAGTTTGCCAACTGCTGCAATTTCTGCCCAAAGAGCTTCAAAAAGCCCAGCGACCTTGTAAGGTAAATAAATGTCATTTTCTGTTCTTTAGCCCCGCTAGTGGTGGGGCTCTGAGGAAAACCCTCTGGCTGGATCGCCATGGAATATCGCTGTGCACCTTCATGAACACCAGAGGTCATCCTCTGGTGTTGATTTAGGTCAGTGGTTCTCAACCTGCGGGCCGGGGACCACAGGTTGGGCTGCGAGGGTAATGCAAGTTGGGCCCCCAAATAATTGGCAAAACACTAAGTTTAACTCTTTCAATGCCATGCTTATTTATGGAATTTTGTGTGCCAGAGCAAAATTCATTGTAAAAAAAAAGTTCTTTTTTTTTACAATGAGATACAGCCTTTTTCAGTAAGTAGTTAAACAAAGAGTGAATGGAGCAGCAAATCTTCAAATCATCATATCTTGGGTTCTGAACATGTTTTTCCAAAAGAAAAGAAAAAAAAAAAAGATTTTTTTTTTCATTTTTTTTTTCATGAGGTCTTTGACGTCATGTGGCACACGGGTCGTCAGGCCTCGTGACGTCATGTGGCACAGAAGCAACAATAATATATATATTTTTTTTTAAGTCACAGTATTTTTTTCTTTAAGACCTTGAAAAAAAGAGTTTTCTTTGTGATAGCGATAATACTACATTAACTCCATTGATCCAAGCCGGAACACATTCAATTGATTGATCATTCAAATGAACATGCTCTGAAAATACGATAAAACGTATCGCTCTATTCTTCTGTTGTGGAAATAAGTGATTGCGCAACAGAGCCTGCAGGCAGCTCACCTGAAACAAAGCATAGAGACAAAGAAAGGATTGGAATGTCTCATCTTAAGCTCATGTTTTGAGCTGCATGCAATGTATTCTGGGATAGAGATGGCCAGAGATTAGTGAAGGAAGAGACAGAGAGAATGATTTTTAATGAAAATGTACATTATACATTTACAATTTACAGTTCTATGAGGTGTAGTTCCAAACCTATTGGGTCAATCTAAACCTTATCTCTTTTTTTTTTTTTATGTTATCCCACGATTGTGTAACCCCTTTTCACCCGGTGCCAATTATCTAAGGGATCCTGGGCGCTACACTCCCCCCGCCAGCCTATCGAGCCCAGAGCCGAGCTCATGCCTCCTTCAATGCATGAGAGTCAGCCAACTGACCTTCTTATCACCTGACAGGGGGGAGTTTCCCCGGTAGGACGTAGCGCGTGGAAGGAACACGTTATTCCAACCAGTTCCTTTCCCCTCCATCAGGCGCCCTGGCTGTCATGGGGGAGGCGGTATAGCGACCAGGATTACTACATGTTTTTGTGAGGGTATTACCTACCCTAGGAGACACGGGGAGAACATGCAAACACCACACAGAGTAGGCCCTTTCACCAACCCCACCTAGGGTAATCTAAACCTTATCTAATCTTGATCTAAACCATCTAAACAATCTACTCTTGATTCATTGAATAACACAGGACCACAATGCAAACAAGCTCTTTGGGCTTTTTGTGTTATCCTTTTAGCATCATTGTATAAGCGTACCACTGTACTATTTGCAAACTGTTAATAAAGTATTCAGTCAATCAAACCAGTAATACTTAATTTTATAGCTCCAATTTTTAAATGAGAAACAACATTTTGAATAATAAGCTATTTGTAGTGTTGGGTCACATTTGACTCCCAAGCAAAATATCCCAAATAATATGGTCTGGATTGCCATTGCATTTGCTCTGTACCTTCATGCTCCTCGGATGGTGGCCCCCACTGATTTTGGCGATGCCTTTAGTAGTGTCAGTTAGAGTTCTCAAATTCTGCCCGTACCCGACCCTAACCGACCCGACCCAACCCGGGCCGAAAATGGATGCTTATTAGTCGGGCCGAGCCTCGGGTTCCGTGAATTCTTTTTTTTATAAATAAATAAATCTATTGCCCCCCAAAAAAGACATTTCAACTGCCCCTAGCGGCCGAACGGTAAATGGAACGGAAATGGCAGTGGATGCGTTGTATTGCTCAAAGTGAACTTATACTCAGGTATCTAGTTCGTCGCCGTCCGACCTTCCTAGCCTGTGTTATAAAAAAAAAACTGCCGAAAATGGCCAAAACTCAAACATTGAAAATCGATAAAAACCATTATCTCTGGAACGGAAGGTCCAATCTGCCTGTGACTTTGAGGACACTAAGCACCTAGGCCCGTTGAGAACTGCAGTGTCAGTCCCCACTATAAGGCCAAACTTTCCACTCACACGCAAGAATATCTATAGGCCTCCCAAATCTAAATCTATAGATTGCCAAGAATCTTGCTGAGCACATTGTTCCCTGAAGTTAAACCCTATCTGTCCTTAGTGTCACCTTTTAGGCCAATTTCCCAGTTGGGTGTCAGGAGCCGAGCTTTCAGACTCTTGTTCTTGTTATAGGCTGGTTTGCTCGTTGTGTGTTGTTAGGTTGACCCTGCTGCCTCAGCACTTGGACTCTTATTTGATGACGGTTGAAATTCTTTATTAGGAATAACCCCTTGAGATTTTTGAGGGGGTCCTACGTTTTTTTTATTTACTTATACTGTAGGTGTCACAATAATTTTTCTGTCAAAAAGAGGTGTCCTGTCAGAGCTCCAGCTCTCTTGCGAGTCTCTTCCCACAAGCAGTTTTCAGCTCGCCGTCAGCTTTAATATCCTGACTTACCCCTCAGCACTGGCCCCAGGCTCTGATTAATCCATTAAGGCCGGGAACGCATCTGCGTAATGCTATGGGCTACTCAAAAATAGGAGATCTACAAGCTCATAGCGCGGCTATGAGCTTGTAGATCTGCTATTTTTGAAAAATCATGAAAATGTGTGCAAATCTTCAATATATATTCTACAAAAGTCGTCTAAATCCTAACCGTTTTTGTTTTTTTAAACGTATGTCGCTGTATCAGTGGTTCTCAAACTTCTTCATGTCAACGACCCCCAAAATTATATGTATTTGGCCGTGGACCCCCATCTCAAAATATTTTGTTCCAGGGACCCTCCAGAAGCAAAGATTTGAGTTACAAATGTTCCTTTTAAAATACATATATATTCAAAGGTTTGCAAAAAAAAACAAGATTTTTCAAAAAGAATCTACAAGCTCATAGGGCGGCACTCGGTGCTGCACTATGAGCTTGTGTATCTGCTATTTATTAATAGCCAGAAGTATAAAATAATGGTTTAAGTGGTGGTTACACGGATGCGTTCCCGGTTTGAGTGGGTTAACAGGCAGTAAAGTACCTTACATTTGGCCTTTCTGTCTACAGGAAATCACTCGTCTCTCCCACTCCCTTGCGTTCTCTGTCTCGCTTGCCCCGTACCCTGTGGAGAAGCTAATAAGAGAGACCTGTTCCTGGGCTCCAGCTCTAACCTCTCAGAGCAGCTCGTGTAGAAAGTCTGTAAGGATTATGTTGGCAGTTGGCACAGCAACACGCCAACTTACTGTGCTGGCTAGTGAGACTGGGGGGGTTGAGGTTTCACCCCTGGGAAACAGATCTTTGAATGCACTGACAAATGACTTGCTCTTTTTGCCCTTTTTTTGTCACTGGAATAATCTCTTAACCCGTTAAGACCGGGAATGCATCTGTGTCATCCTAGAGTTCTTTGGCTATTCGAAAATAGCAGATATACAAGCTCACGCTATGAGCTTGTAGATCTGATATTTTTGAAAAATCATGACATTTTTTGCAAATCTTTGAATATATATATTTTTTAACTCAACTCAACATTTGTAACTCAAATCATCGCTTCTGGGGATTCTACAAATGTCTTCTAAATCCTAAGAGTTTAAAAAAAAAACTTATGCTGCTATTATCACTGGTTCTCAAATGTCAAGGGCCCCCAAAATAATATGCATTAGATGTAAATGATACATCTCAAAATACGTTGTTCCAGGGACCCCCCAGAAGCAAAGATTCTTGTAAAAAATGTTGCCTTTAAAAAAAAATATATATATTCAAAGATTTGCAAAAATTCACGATAAAAAAAAAAATAGCAGATCTACAAGCTCATTGCGCGCCGCTATAGCAGATCTACAAGCTCATAGCGCGGCGCTGATGAGCTTGTATATCTGCTATTTTTTAATAGCCAAAGTATAAAATAATGGTTAAAGTGGTTACACAGATGCGTTCCCGGTTTTAATGGGTTAAGGTGCAAATATTTCCTGGCTTTATATGGCTTTTGTATTTGTGGAAAGTAAACTGAAAAAGTTCTTTACTTGGATATCTTGGACAGCATGCAGCTATGCAGATAACAGTTGAAGAAGCTTTGTTTGCGGGAGTGGATCATTGATTTTTCTCACATATCTTCTGTTCCTCACATTTGGCTGAGCTGATTCTTTAGATGTGACAGTCACAAAATCCTTTTAACGGGTGGTGTCTCACACAATCTTTTCTGAGGTTGATTCAAATTGGACAGATTGCATTCTGATTAGGTGGAGACTAATTTTCTCTTCTCACCTAGACGCTCACAACATGCCCCCTGTCATGAATCTACCATACGGATGAACAATTCCAAATGCAAGTGCTCAGATGAGAGACCACTTTTGATCGATCAAAACTGTCCAATTTTAAGGACTCTTTCCACAAGAGGACCACAAGACGTCCAGTGAATACTGATGTCTGACTCTCTGTTAGAAACTATAGCGTCCATGCTAATTTCGAAGGAAGACGGGACTCTCACTGCTTCCTTAGTGGAACAAAACACTGTTCTTGTTTTATCATATATCATATGTAACCATGAATGTGTTTACCACATTACATAGTTTGTTTTGGGGAAATAACTATGCCCCTTCAAAGTTAAGGGGGTGACATTGCTTTATTGATTAAAGTGTCATAGTAAAGGGATAGTTAAAGGCATAAAAAATACTTATTGGTCGCATTCCTAAGCCAATAATTTGATGACCAGCCGAAAGATGCTAATGTTTCCGGTAGGAGACTCAAAGTTGACACTTTGTCTCCCCTACCGCAGCCGCCACCGGTCATCAAATTATTGGCTTAGTAATGTGACAAAAACAAAAAATCTCCATGAATTCAAGTCTATGTCTCTATGTAAATAATGCAGACCATCTCAGTTTGTAATTCTGTCTAAAATGTCTAAAATGAACATACACGCTTTGGGACAGTGGTTCCCAAACTTATTTTTCTTTTCCTTTCTAAATTCATAGAATTTCTTTGATTTAAAAAAACAGTTTAGAAAACAATGGGAAACAGTGCTTTAGGATATGAGAATGAATGATTTCCCTGGCACAATTAAGTCAAATGGATGAATACCATCATTTAAATTACAATTGGCTTGAAGATCAGCCTGTAGTGGACACAATGCCTTGGTTCGTCAGGTCCAATTTAAGAAAAAGAATAATAACAGTGCCGTTGGAAGCACATTTCTGTGGCCTTTAATTATCACACTCCAATTAAAGTGACTGTGTTTAGGGTTCATTGGAGCACTCTCGCCCACTCGTACATATAACTCTAATGAACAGTCATGTTATATGGCTTGTTTGCAAAGTTGCTTTTGGAATTGGCAGGCAGTTGTTCATAGTTGTGTAAAGAGAGACCGAAATCGGACAAAACATGACAGGACCAAGGGGCTAGCATCTGGCTTGTAAATTGAGGCTATATAGGAAAAGACAGTTCATATGAATAGTCTAGCTGTTTCACCCCTGCTGGGGTCGGAAGCAATTCGGCTAACGTGAAATTGTAGATCTACAAGCTCACAGCGTTTTGCTTCACGCCGCGTTGTGAGCTTGTAGATCTGTAGATAGTGTTTAATTGATGAAATATTTTTAAAATCTTTTTAAATAATACTTATTTTTTTAATGTAGGAGACGAAAAAAAGGGGATATTTACTTGCTACCGATAAAATTTGGCCCCTGACCCAAACATGGGTCCCGTCCCACTTTTTGGGAAACAGCACGGTCTAGGACTCTCCAACATTGGGAGTTTACCCAAAACACTGGCATCGGTCGGGCTCTGAGACTACACTCTACCTTGTACTGTATCTGTGAAATCATTTTGTTCACACCTCTGCCTTGATCTCCATGCCAATGGTGACAACTAATTACCTCTCTTCCTAATCCCGGCCCTTCCCTCTCCTTACTATCCCCACATATTTTCTCTGTTCCTTATTTTTACCCCTCTCTTTTTCCTCTATACCTATGCCAATAGGCACATCCGGATCCACACTGGAGAAAGGCCTTACAAGTGTGAGGAGTGTGGAAAGAGTTTCACAGTCAAGTCTACACTGGACTGCCATGTTAAAACACACACAGGTCAGTGGCTTTTACTACTTTTACTACTGTTTTCTCTCATCGCCTTTTTCCTAGTTCAAGTACCATATATCTCTGCTGTCCAGCGCGAACCTGCTAACTCCAAAACGCTCATTGTTCAGGAAACGAAAAAACAAAATATACGTTTTTCAGGAAATGAAGAAAACCTTATATTTTTTAAAACAAAGCAATACTGCCTCATCAAAGTTGGGATAGTGACTTTATATATTGTCAGATACTTCCCAAATCCAGCGCAAGTGGAGTTAGTAGTTTCAGATGAGCAGAAATTAGTTAGGTGTCCAAACAACAATAGCTCCACTCGCTGCTGAGGGAGAGGTTTCAAAAGGGTACAAATTCCCAAAAGCTAACAATGAATCTCCAAGCTCACAATGCATCACAACAACGTGTGAATTAATGCCCTGATGCTTCATGACACTTATTATATAGGCCTACAATAATAATCAGGACTTTAAATATTACAATAACTTCTGCAAAGAGGTAGTAGAACTAGCGCGACAGAAATGCTATGAACGCCTTTTTTCTTGTCACATTGCTCTCCTCATTAAACACTTCATAGATTTTAGAAATTTAATGACTTGTTTTCATAACATTAGCGTCAGTGCTAAGTTTGTTTACGTGTTCCTCCTCCTCGCTCACTGCGCAGCGCGCTCTGCTCATGCTGTTAAAAAGCAGCACTGGAGAGGAGAGGGGGGAGTGTTTGTTTTTGACGGACAGTTTGAGGTTCCAATGGAGTTGGGAGTTTTTGTCAGAGGCGCTTTTTAATACTTTTCAGTGTTTTGATTTTTTACACAGACGTAAAGGGTGTTCAATAGTGTTGATTTATGAAAATGGTGTTAGCTGGTTCGTCCTGGACACCGACGATATGCACCTTTTTGTAAGATTGTTATATCAATAGATCTGTGTTAGCAGTAGTCACACAACAGAGGATATAATCATTAACATGAAAAACGGGAATATTAAACCTATATATGTCTTTTGAAATCTATACGAAGTCTAACCCTCCCCCAGTGGTGTAAAGTAACTAAGTACATTTACTCAAGTACTGTACTTAAGTACAATTTTAAGGTTCTTTTACTTTACTGGAGTATTTCCAATATTCAATACTTCTACTCCACTACATCTCAGAGGCAAATATTATACTTTTACTCCACTACAATTATTTGAAAACTTTAGTTTCTAGTTACTTTGTAGATTTTGATTATTATTACAAAACCACTTCAGCCCTATATACATTTCGGCCATTTGAAAATAGCAGATCTACAAGCTCACAATGAGTCTCATCGCGACGCATTGTGAGCTTCTAGATCTGCTATTTTCAAAAGATTTTTATGCATTTTATACATTTGAAAACTGTGAAATGGGGACATTCTGCATAATGAGTACTTTCTACTTTTGGTACTTTAAGTACAATACTTTTGTACTTTTACTCAAGTACACATTGAATACTGGTACTTTTACTTGTAACAGAGTAGTTCTACATTGCAGTATTGATACTTTAACTTAAGTAAAAAATGTGAGTACTTTTTCCACCACTGTCATTAACATGAAAAACTGGAAAATTAAAGCTGTACATGTCTTTTGAAATCTATACGAAGTCTTAAAAGCTCCCCCATTCTCGTTTCACCTTTCGTTCATAAGATTATGGGTCGCTCCCCAGCGAGCCATGTCACATAATACAGACACGTTCACAATATATCCATCTAATTGCACTGCCTAGCTCTGTGCTGCTTTGAATAGGGAAGATAGATAAACAGAAGTTTAGTCTTTAGAAAGGTTTTGCTTCTTATGAATCTCAACTCTGCCTCTTTAATTAGTATGGTCCACCCTTAAACTTCCATGCAAATACAAACCACTTGATAAATGGCAGGCCCAGGCATATAAGCTACTTAACTCATTCACTGCCACTGACGTAAAAAACGTAATTTGTCCCGTTTACCAATCCTGCCACTGACGTAAAAAACGTAATTTTTTTTTTTTTCAAAAAAATTATTTTTTTTTTTTAGTTTTTTTTTCAAATTTGACCCAAAGACCAAGGAGATATGATTGTTTAAAGATCTACACTCCCATCCACTTCCTTGTTAACTTAAAACTTAAAAAATCTGTATCTCGGCTCCTGAGTACTTTTTTTTTTAAATGAAAAATCTCTGGCAGTGGGCAAACGCGGCCAGCAATAATTGTGGCAGTGAATGAGTTAAGTGATTTGAGGTATTAATTATTTTTTTCTGAGCTTCAGTAATGAGCCTTAAAGCCCTTAATGCCGTTTGTTAGATTAGTGTTTTGGTTCGATTAGAATAGAACAAAAGACTTCTCCTGCATACTAATAACAGTGTCTGTTTTTTTTCTCCACATAGCTTTTGTTACCAAAATTACTCTTTCTAGAACTAAAAGCATCGTCTGACCCTAAACCAGTGGTTCTCAAACTTTTTCATGTCAAGGACCCCCAAAATGCTATGTATTTGGCCGCGGACCCCCATCTAAAAATATTCTGTTCCAGGGACCCCCAGAAGCAAAGATTTGAATTACAAATGTTCGCTTTAAAAATATATATATATTCAAAGATTTGCAAAAAAAATCACGATCTTTCAAAAATAGCAGATCTACAGTACAAGCTTATAGCGCGGCACTCGGTGCCGCAAGTAGATCTGCTATTTTTGAATAGCCAGAGTATAAAAGGTTAAAGTGGTTAAAATGATTGTGACGCTATATTAACACATTTGGCTGGGGACCCCCTGGAACCCCCCCCCCAAGGACCCCTGGGGGTCCCCGGACCCCACTTTGAGAACCAATGCCCTATACTACAGTATATACCCCTCTGGAAATTATATATTTTTTTGCCCAGAACTCATTTTTCGTTGTCCTTTTTCACAGGTCAGAAACTGTTCAACTGCCACATGTGCAACACCTCCTTCTCCACCAAAGGCAGCCTGAAGGTCCACATGCGTCTCCACACCGGCTCCAAGCCCTTCAAATGCCCCTTGTGCGAGCTGCGCTTCCGCACCTCCGGCCACCGCAAGACCCACATCCAGTGCCACTACCGGCCCAACAGCGAGGGCCGCAAGTCCAAGCGGATGGCGGCTTCTTCCTCGGCAGCAGGCCGGGGGGGCAGCCTCCAGGGTCAAGAAGACCAAGAAGAGCAGGGGCTGCAGACTCAAGTCCACCAGGGCCAGGTGCAGCAGCAGCAGCAGGCTAGTCCAGAGGTTCTCCTACAACCAGTGAGCCTAATGCAGACGTCCGGTTCAGACCCCAACAACATTTACCTCCCGGCCAACCAAGTGCTCACCGCACAGTTTGACCAGAATCTGCTGCAGCAAGGCCTGGTCGGACAGGCCATCCTGCCCGCTTCCATGTCAGGTAATAGATCACTGAAGGATGGGGAGATTCTACTGGGGGTTATTTGTGTCGGCACTCGCCCCCTGGGGTGGAAAAAGTACTCAAATGTTTTACTTAAGTAAAAGTATCAATACTGCAATGCAGAAGTACTTTGTTACAGGTAAAAGTCCGTAATTCAATGTACTTAAAGTACCAAAAGTAAAAGTACTAAAATATTTGAAAATAGCAGATCTACAAGCTCACAACGCGTCGCGCTGCGACACGTTGTGAGCTTGTAGATCGGCTATTTTCAAATAGCCTAGGTATAAAATAGGGCTAAAGTGGTTAATGTATGTTTCATAATATCATAATTTACATCTAAAAAGTAACTAGTAACTAAAGTTTTCAAATAATTGTAAGTGGAGTAGAAGTAAAAGTATTGGAAATTGTAAATACTCAAGTAAAGTACAAATACCTCAAAATTGTACTTAAGTACAGTACTTAAGTAAATGTACTTAGTTACTTTCCACCACTGCTCGCCCTGGCGTGTCGGGGCAGAACACACAAGGTGAGGGTCCAATGAAAGGATTATCCGCACCCTCTTCAGTAGTTTCTTATGTTCTTTTTTTAATAGGTTTGCACACACTATCTAAAAGATAGACTGCTGCTGCTGTGCAAACATATTTAAAAAGAACATAAGAAACTGCTGAAGAGAGTGCTGATAATCCTTTCATTGTATATCCTCAAGAATTCTGCACGCAGTTAAATTATAAGAGGCCATTCCTCAAGACTCCCCTTGAGTTCAGCACGCCGTCTCCTGACTGCCTGAATTAACAGACGGTATGGTCTGAAACATCATAAGCGTACATAAAGAATGTATATACAGAATACTGGCCTCCAACAAACACTCAATTATGATTACAGGCGAAGCAAACACACTTAATTATAAGGTTTGTTTACTGTACAAACAGCAACATCACTAAAATCAATACAGATAGCAATAGACATCAGAGCATAGTATTTGCTGTTATGTGTCATGTTCCAATGAAGGAACATCACACAAGTGCTGGTACAATTGGCAATTAAGCTATATTGCAAACAGACGGGGAACAAACAAACCGCTTGCTCTCGATATAAGTGCCAGCCCGGGTGCGAGCATGCACATGTTATGAGGATGTTCATGATGATGTCGCAGATTTATGTTAATGAGGAATGTGGATGGGGCACTCAGAACACACAAGAACACAATAATGAGACAGACGAGAATTCAGACTTCAAAGTATGAGATATTTTAAGGTATTGATACAGTGGAGCCAACATACACGTCTCAATAGTACATACAGGCTGACTCAACTCAGGTCATGTCTGACCTCAGATTAAATAGCCTACTCCCAGGCCCACTATTGAAATCGCTATGTAATAGGCCAAACAGCGATGACATCGATCTACCTCAATGGATACTTTCATAGTCATGAACCCTTTGTTCAACTCCGATTGAACACTTTCTTCATTAACACATGACACGAGAGCAGGGACCAACAGTTCTCTTAAGTTAATAACTTTACATATTTCAAATCACCTTGACACTCGCTACAATCACAGATTGACTAACACGGCACACACAAACAAACAAACACACATACCCACACAAAAACATACGCAGTTGTAAGGTAGAGGAGAGTTGAAGTTTATACTGTGGAGCTGAAATGGTCTGAAACGATGGTCTATGACCCCTTTCGATGTCTGTAATTTTTCACGCTCCTGTGGAGTGGAAGTGAATCAGGGCGCAGTGCTGCGCGGTTATCCTCTGTCAAAAGTCTTCAGATTGATTAGCTGGGCTTAAAAGAATCCACCGAAGCTCGACTGGCATCGGCCCTAATACCTCCGCTTTTGCAGAGAATGGTGCATGGCTGTCCAAAACAGCAGGCCGTGAAATTAATTTCTCTCATTGTTGCTGGAGTACGGCCAAGGTTTGGGTGATGCATCTCAGCCACCAATCTCCACTCGCTCCCAAGTCTGGATTTAAGATGCTATCTGTTGTTTTTCACTTCTGGCCGTCTCTTCTCTTCTCTTGCACTTTTCTTCTGTTTGTCTCCATTTCCATTTTTCTGTCTCTTGGTGATGGGAATTGCCGTTATTTACACACACGTTGGTTAATCCATAGATCGGGCGGGTTGTGTCATTCTGATGAATAGCGGGTGTGTGAAATAATACATAATTAATAAGATTAACCGAATGAATTCAAAACCAGTATTTTACAATGCGACTAACATCGATACACATAACCCTTAACACTTTACCTGCCAAACACGAGTATAACCGTTGATGAAAAATACACCCGTTTACTGCCATCAACGAGTATAACCGTTGTTCTTGTTTTGTTTTTTTTTGTCTTTTTTTTTTTTTATCCACACAGAACCAGAGATATCACGATCCAAAGATTTCTAGCTCCATTCACTCCTTGGTTAACTTATTACTTTAAAATCCTGTATCTCGGCTCCTGTGAAATTTCTTTTTAACCATGGCAGTGGGGGAAGTAAAAAAAAAAAACCCTCTGGCAGGGAATGTGTTAATTGACCTAAATGTTCTTAGAACATTTCTGAGGATAACAGGGGCTGTTGGGAGTTTAGCGCACACTGTGATTCAAGAGTGTCCAATTCGCTGGAACAGCCAAGCCCATGCTGGAACCTTTGATGAAAAACAATACAGTAACGTGATCAGACAGCTTCTGGAAGACGGAGATCAGTTGCAATGAGTGGAGGGTGTCTTTCAAGACCAGCTGATGCACTTATGCCTTAACTCTATAACTGCCAAAGACGTTTATTAACGTCTTTGGGCCTTCAGCTATTGCCTGCCAAAGACGTTAAAAAACGTCTTTGAAAAAAAAAAAAAAAAAAAAAAAATTTCAAAAAAAATTTTTTTCTAAAAAGATTCTCTAATTATTTAAGATTGACACCTTTTCGATATTCCAAACGAATAAGGAGATAACAATTCCCAAAGATTTGCTGCTCCATCCACTTCAATGTTAAAATTGAAACGGACAAACAATTCACAATGTTTTTTGGTTTGAAACTACTGGTTTTGAGCTATTTTCAAACATCAAACAACACATGACAACAAGGTCAAATTGACCTCGTTGACATTTGTGAAACCACACCTGAATCTCATCTGTGATTAGAAATTATCTGGGATCAATCATACTGGAGAAAAATATTTTGTGGCTATGCGAAAAGGTACCAAAATCGGTCAAAACCCTGGCAGAGGCTACAGACTTTTTGAAAAAACTCTGGCAGGGTAAGAGTTAAGGGAAAGGAAAAGGAGTATTTTCTGAGGGGAAATTGATTTGACAGCTTTACCCAGCTGATTGCTGAGCAGGTGGCTCCGATGAGCGCACAAAGGGTGGGAGTGAGGAAATTGATCTTACAGTTTCACCCAGATGATTGCTGATTAGATGACTCTGATGAGCGCACGAATGTGTGTGTGTGTGGGGGGGGGATTGATTTTACAGCTTCACCCTGCTGATTGCTGATCAGATGGCTCTGATGAGATTTTGATTGGCTCCGCAGCAGCAGGGTTGAACTGGAAACACACATGACACCTTCACATGTGGTTTACTGTTCAAATCTGCCGCTGCTGAGCCAATCAAACGAAGCGATGGGAACATGTATTATTCAGTCTCTGTGCTGATAAGGAGAACCATGCAAAAGCCAGGAGGAAACGGGGGGGGGGGGAACTCGTTCTGGTATGCCTAGAGAGAGACTTATGTCAGACAGTTTTCATCGATGAAGAGTTGCGGTTTATTCCTTCATCAACAATAATACATATTTATGAGCATCTGTTAATTCACCCCCTCGTTTTTGTCCTCTTTCTAATTATCATTTACTAACACATTTAAGGTTTGCGGGCTACCCTGCAGAGGACAGCACACGGTACAGTACACCTACCTGCCCACAGTAGGCGAGAAGTTACACTGCCAGGTTTTTGTCCTTTGAACAAAAGTTATGCATTAGGCCCTCTAGTGAGAGCCCACAATGGTTGTCCTCCTGTGACTCTCATAAGTACCTTCCAGACTGAAACAAAAAAACAGAGGGGGGTATAATAAGGATGAAAGCCTGTGGGGGAGCCCAGGCATCACGTCTACTACACTTCTGGATGATAAGAGGAGAAAGAAGCTTGGCGAAGGGACTCCATGATTGCCTAAGGTGTTGTGGAATGTTCTAAAGAAGCCAGACGCATTCACCATGAGAGAGAGAGAGAGAGCGAGAGAGAGTAGGGATCGGCTCTGACATAATCTGGATCCGCACGTACGCATAAATCATCCACCTGCCCATCCACACGACTTTTCTCCCATGTCTTTTCTCCACACCCACCCACCCAGCACCCGCATGGACAGTGTTGTATTGATGTGTTTTCTTATCAACTTTTTACCGTTTAAAGATTAGAGATGGTGCTTCACTAGGCTAATTGTAAACATTTCCTGGCCAACCCTGACGGCGTGGAGATTTAAATAATCAGTGAAGTTATGCTGCTAGGGGACACGCTTATCGTTTGTGCTGCGGCTATGCACACCCGATCACACATTACTATTACACCATTTATCAGTTATGTGTCGGGATGTGCCGATACACTAATTTCACGATACGATACGATACTCGATATTGGGCTCACGATATCGATACGATATGTGGCACTTTTTTATTATGAAAATATATGGGGTGGAAAAAAAGCAAATGCACACAAATACTTCTGTTTTTGCATTATTATTGCAAAAATGCCACAACGATACATATCGTCACGAAAACGTATTGCGATACTTATTAGTAATAATAATTTGATCCGTGGCCAGCCAGCCAATTGTTGTGGTCAGTCTTGAGCACGGGGGCGGGGGCAGTTAGGGGTTAGGTGTCTTGGTCAGGGACACCTCGACACATTACCGGGGATCGAAGCTGGCACCTTCTGTTTGCCAGGCCGCTTAGTCTAGAACCGAGACTGGTGCCAATGCAGCCTCAACGTAATAGCCTAACATAATGGCCTAATCTTTAGACCTTTTCTTCACACCGTCCAAAAAAATATATATTTTCCACTGTGCCAGGATTCAAGGTGTCTTGCATGGTGCTGCAGGCACCGGAATAAGCAGTCTTGTTTCTCCCAAGTAAAACTGATGACACTTCGAATTGAAGAAGAGAAGTACTTATCCACTTCATCCATCAATGTGGCTGTCTTATCTTACCATTCTAGGAAGTCCTACCATGGTTTTTTGGTCCTCCGCTGTCATCCTGACTTATGACTTACAACGGGAGATTAGTAGGTTCATTAACGGACAGTGCACTATTTGTATTTACGCATGAGGCACATCAGCGAAACTTTCAATCTCCATACATGCAGACAGGATCAGCATCACATTTTCATTAATGCTCTGTGTTCTTCTACACATCCAAAATAAAAGTTAAATAAGTTTAAGTTAGGCTAAATTCTGCCACTGATGCCTTCTCCTGCATTCTGGCAGATACCACGTTCTTCATTGTCAAGTACCCGGCACTTGCCTCATCACCTGTCCCAGTGCCGTGTCCAGGGGGCACCCTGGGGTGGCAACCCAGGTTGCCATCCCATTAGACAGTTTTTGGATTGGAAAATACACTCTGAAAACTTAAAATCCTGCTGTTCCGAGCGTCGGAACATTTGTGACTGCAATGACGGGTTGGATAAAGTCATTGCAAAATGTGATGGTTGGCTTAGACTACGGTATTCAGCACGCATCTACGTGTAACAAAACATATGTCATGTTTACACAGGATGAATTTGACTTTCATCTGAATTCATTGCAACACCAGAGCGCTCTGAAATCGGAGCATATTTGAGCATATTTACAAATGCACCCAAATATTACATTTGTATGGTGCCACCCTATTGTGTTGCATTGTGCCAGGCATCGAACAATGCTTTGTAAGCGGTAATAGACTAATTAGAGTATTGTCTGGGATCGCTAATGTATGAGAACAGCACACGGACAATGTATGACTTCCAGCTCTCAGTTAGACACCATGCAGTGCAGTATTTGACAAAGCTGCAACTTATGACATGAGTTGTAGGCATGTTTCATTGAAGTACCGTATTAATATACTGTGTATCTCTCCCTGTGTGTGTGTGTGTGTGTGTGTGTGTGTGTGTGTGTGTGTGTGTGTGTGTGTGTGTGTGTGTGTGTGTGTGTGTGTGTGTGTGTGTGTGTGTGTGTGTGTGTGTGTGTGTGTGTGTGTGTGTGTGTGTGTGTGTGTCAGCCGGTGGAGACCTAACGGTCTCTCTCTCGGATGGCCTTGCCACTCTGGAGGGCATCCACCTGCAGCTCACCTCTGCCAACCTGGTGTGCCCCAACGTCCAGATCTCTGGCATCGACACCAGCAACATTAACAATATCACGCTACAGGTAACACGACATCTCATATCTGACCGAACCGCTACGCTCACCCACTTTAAATGAGTTTAATGTATTGGAGCCAGTAAAGTTTAAAAAGACAAACTGTCTATAATCATTCATAATCATAACCATGTGTTTTTACCTACCTTTAACCATTATTTTATACTTCTACAAGCTCATTCTACAAGCTCATTGCGCGGCACCGAGTGCCACGCTACAAGCTTTATTTTTGAAAAATCGTGAAAATATGTGCAATATATTTATATATATTACTCAAATCTTTGCTTCATGGGGTCCCTAGAACAACATATTTTGAGATGGGGGTCTGCGGCCAAATACTCATAGCCGTACTATTTTTGAGCTTGTAGATCTGCTATTTTTGAATAGCCAATGGTTAAAGTGGTTCAAATCTAAAATGACAGATGCTTTCCCCGGTCTTTAAGGGGTTAACAAAGACTCACACAAGACTCTGTCTCTGCTCAGGCTCTATCAGCCTGCTGTTAGTGCCTGTCAGCGATCTGTCGGGGACATAGTGGGAAGTCACTGAAGAATGGAGCCATTATCGCCAATGTGCTGTGAGCTTGTAGATTGACACTGTGGCCGTTTTCTTTTTTTTTGCGGTTTTGCTCCATAAATACGTGCAGTGGCCTTATTGAAGGTAAAGGTTTCACACCTCATTGACTTGCACTGTCACTGTTAACACCCAAGGGCCACTTCCAGAACGTATATGGGCTCTTTTTTGACTACAAGAACTTATAAGTGAACCTTCGCCGTATCAAGAGACGTATTTCACAGGTTCTTGAATTTGTCTCCAATGCGCTTATTGCGGCTCAGTTTTAGATAAGGCGGTTCTCAGAACCTAACGTGGGGCCCCGCTCAGGAGGTAGTACTAACCTTGAGTTATTTTCTCTTTTTTTAATTCGTTTTTTTTATTTTTATTACGTACCTCCCCCCTTCAGGGGTGGTTCTGGTTACAATAGAAACGTTCAGGTTCTGGAAAGTTTTTTCAAGTTCTGGAAGATTCTGGCTTACCCTTCGTAGTCGACGAGAGCCATCAAATTCAAACCGTCTTCAGGGGAACAGGTCCCCCCCCCCTTCCTTTCCCTTGAACCCATTAAGCCCTGAGGTTCCGATTGTACAAAATATTTCGATTTTTTAATAAAGAAAACATATTTATATATATTCAAAGATTTGCACAAATGTTCTAAAAAAATAGCAGATCTACAAGCGCGTAGCGCGGCACTTGTAGATCTGCTATTTTTGAATAGCCCAAAGAAATCTAAAAATGACACAGACGCGTTCCCGGATTCAATGGGTTAAAGCGTTCTCAAAAACGTGCACGTCTCCTCTTCTTGCCCTTGTCCTTCCATCTGACGACGTACCGAATTCAGCCACACGTTTCCCTTTTTTGTGCTGTAACATCGCAGTAACATCTTCTTTTTGCTTTCATCCTCGTCCTCCCAGATTGACCCCGCCCTCCTCCAGCAGACGTTACAACAAGGCGGGCTCCTCTCTCACTCGCTGTCGGGGGACGTCGGCGGCCTCATCTCCCATCATCACCCCGGCAGTCACCTCATGTCCGCCGTTGGCGGCGACCCCTCCGGCACGGCCAACGTGGTCCTCCACCCTCTGACCAGCCTGGCCCTGCAGCCCTCCACCATGACCTCTGCGCAGGTCACCATGGCTGGCCTCGTCGACCAGGATGCCACAGGTGTGTGCTAGTGTTGATTTTGACAGCACATTTTGATTTTGTTTTAGTCATAGTCTTTTGAATACAATTTCATTTAGTTTTAGTCATATTTCAGTCACCTGAAATGTTATAGTTTTAGCTTTAGTGGACTAATTATCATAAGATTTTAGTCGACTAAATCTACAGTTGATTTTAGTCGGCTAAAATGTATTTTGGCGGTGCCTTGATGGCGTCGTGATGGCTGATTTTACACTTGGTTGCGTGCTGAAAATAGCCGATCTACAAGCTCGCGTTGTGAGCTTGTAGATCGGCTATTTTCAGAGCGCAACACCCGAGCGCAACCAAACATAAAATGACTTGTCTTAGTTCTACTGGATCTCTTCTCCCTCCATAACATTTTAGTCTAGTTTTTATTTGTTGATGAAAATGTTAGTCAAATTTTAGTCATCGTAGCATAGTTTTTATTTAGTTATTTCGTTTTTGTAAGAGAAAAAAGGTAGTCGACGAACATTTTTCGTCATAGTTTTTCGACAAAATCAACACTGGTGTGTGTGCGCGCGTGTGTGTGTCAGTGAGTGAGTGACTTGTTACACAGTATGACTCTGCTTCTGAAAAACCCTAGGAAAGGAGGAGCCCATGCCAGGCGCACTATGGCATAGGAAAACAATGGCTTTCCTGGCTGCCCGTTTCTAGCGACAGGTGTGATTTGTGCCGAGGACACAAAACTCTTCCCAAAGCATTTGTGTTTCTGCATAGTAGTAGTAGTCTACATACCTGCTGCGGAGGGTGAAGAACAGGGTTGAGGGGGTGGCAGGTGTCATGTGCTATGGTGTCAAGGAGGACTAGCAGGTTGGGAGTGGGAGGCCTATTATATTAGAATATGTGTTAGTGATTTCCAGGAGCTTGTCTCAGTTGTTAAAGCATGGTGAAATGGCAGTTGGCACAGTACAATGGTACGATGGTTCAATAATGCTACTACTGTATATAGAGAAGGTGCAGGAGCTTGGGTTTGACTGGGAGGCAAGTCTACAGTATTTGTATTGCACATTTCAACAAAGCAATTCAACGTGCTTTACATGAAATATAAGCATTAAGACATAAAGACACAGAGTATTAACACATTCAGTGCCAAAAACGTTGTTCATAATCCAACTGTTGAGTGCCAAAAACGACAAAAATAATAATAATCAAATCATTTTCTCTATTTTTTTGTTTTTTTCCTTTTTTCGTTATTCACAAAGAACCAGGAGATAACGCGATCCAAAGATTTGCTGCTCCATTCACTTCAATGTTAAAAAATAAACTGAGAAAAGTATTTTTGAGTGAAACATGCTATTTTCAAACATCAAACAAAAAATGTCAACGAGGTCACAATGACCTCCCACCTGAAAACCCTCAGTGATTAGCAACCATCAAGGGATCAATCATACTGGAGAAAAATATTCTGTGACTACTTGAAAAGGTAAAAAATCGTTAAAAACGCTGGCACTGGCTGTACCCTGTTTTAAAAACCTCTGGCACTCAAGAGAGCATGTCATTTGAATACAATAAATACAAAAATAAATAATAATAATAATAATAATAAGAGTACAAATACTGTCCAGAAGAAAACCTCAATAAAATGCAGCCGTAAATAGAATGTTTAAAAAAAAAACTTTGATCAAAGTTGTGGCAGACTTGCAGTTTTTGGGGAGTTTGCGAGTCTGCGAGAGAGTTTATTTATTCTTTGTTGGCAGCATTTGTGGATGTCTGTGGTATGGTGATCAAAGCTCAGTTTATTGTCCAGGATGATGCCATGGGACTTGAGGCACACAACCATCTCCTTTAGTTGGCTGTTGATGGAAGTTGATGAGGGGAGTGAGTTGAGGGATTCTTATTTTATTTATTGTCTGGTGGAATCTTTTTTGGGGGGGATTTATTTGTCTTTCTTTTTTTCCCCATCAATTGAAAAAAAAATGACACCATTCACCATCCTAGCTTACAGTAATCCTATCAACTGGTTTTCAGGAATAAACACATACCTACTTAAATCCTTAGATGTGTATATTTTGCATTATTGTAACTAATCCAAATTGAAACTAATCCAGTTGGAAAACAAAAGCTTCACAGTTAATTTATTCTATTATGCTCCTTAATTTGTTCTTGTATAGCCTAGCCTAGAACATAATGTATTTACACCCATATTAAGCACAGTATAAAATGTGTATAAAAAGCCAACCAATATGCTATATATATATAGCTAAAATCTGAAATTATTCAGATGCTTTCCCGGTTTTTAATGGGTTAAACCTAAGATTGTATTTGACTGGAGTTGGGGTATTTTTTAACAGTTTTGACTGGGATACTAGTCGCCATGCAAAAACTACGTGATTAAATCGGCTCTCGCATTCAGATTGCCGTCAAAAAACAACAACTGTGCAAGCGAGAGACCCCTGTAGCTGTGCAGTTGCATCCTCTGGCAACTGGTTGACTGCGTAGGCAAGTGTCAACTTTATCATCATGAACTTTATGGTGATAAACTCGGAAGAGAAACCGTTTGGAAGAGAAACAAAGCGACTATTTTCTCTCTCCTTCACTGCAGCACCGAGCGGGTGAAGAAATCGATCCAGACAGAAGTAAAGTTAACTGAAAGAGAGTTTCTGTGCGTGATTGTTTTAGCCAAAATGGTGAACGCTGCCTCTGCTTCAGGTGTCTCTCTCTCCCTCCTCGCACTGCCCTCGCAGCCTGCCACCCCTGATAACGGTGTTTGTAATGATGGGCCCCACAGAGCAGAAACTGTCTGAATATTTTAGTTCCGGATGAAACGTTAAGCATCTGATTAATGCACAGACGCAGTACGGCATCCAAACCCAGTGGAGAGGGAGCGGTAGACAGACGGAAATGGAGACTGGAGAAGACAGTTGGAGAGTGAGACGAATAGAACTGTCACGACATGGAAAGGGGAGAGAGAGAGAGAGAGAGAGAGAGAGAGAGAGAGGGAGAGAGAGAGAGAGAGAGAGAGAGAGAGAGATAAGTGGGGAGTAGAAAGGTTGAAAAAGAAAACACATGGAAAGTGGGGGCAGGAGCTGTCACTGGCTATACAATAGATTATAGAACATCAGGAGTGAGTAAGTGACATTGAGTCACCAACAATGGGACAATCATCCACCATCTGCCCTTGGCGTTGTTATAGAATTGATATGGGCAGCAATATTAGTTCCACCTGTGCAGCGGCTAATTGTTTACCGACAGGTTCAGAGATTCCAGGGAGTCTGGACTGGCATCACTTCACACATCATTTAGAGTGGAAGAGTGATTTGTTTTTCTATCGTGACACTGTCTACTGTAGAGCTGTCTAGAGCAGTGGTTCTCAAACTTTTTCATGCCAAGGACCCCTAAATTGATAAACATTTGGCCGCGGACCCCCATCTGAAAATGTTTTGTGCCAGGGACCCCCAGAAGCAAAGATTTGAGTTAAAAATGTTCGCTTTAAAAAATATATATATTCAAAGATTTGCACACATTTTCACGATTTTTCAAAAATAGCAGATCTACAAGCTCATAGCGCGGCACTCGGTATACATATATATTAACTAAAACTAGGATGAGAGAACATAATTATTACTCCAGTTCTAGCTTCCCACAAACGGGCGAAAACATAATCTCTTGTCCGGGCCTGGGCGGAAATTATTACAGCAAGTTCAGAAAGGAGTCGGATAAGATGGCCGCCGCTATGGGCCCATGCTGGAAGTGGGATTCTAATTGACATGTCACCTTTAGTTAGTTAAGTTAGTTAGTTCTAACTAACTAGAGGCGACATGACAATTAGAATCTGCACTTCCAGCATGGGACCCATAGTGGCCTCTATACTTTTATCTGTATGGTATAAACACACTCTCACACGCTGCCTGCGTCTCCACACAGGTTCTCAGGACCTGAGCCATGTTCTGGCCGGCTCTGGGCTGGTGACCGGAGGGTCCGGTGGGCAGGAGATCACGCTGACCATTAACAACTCCACCCTCAGCCAGGCTCTGGCCCAGGCTTCAGGCGCAGGGGTCAGCAACACCTCGGGCAACCCCCAGGAGATCACCCTCACCATATCAGGTAGAGTAAAGGGTTTGCAAACGTTTTAGCCCGTTGACCCAAAAGAGAAATTTGATGTCTCCCCGGGGACCCAAACAAGTGAAAATAGCAGATCCACAAGCTCACAACGCGTAGCTTCGCTTTTTTTTTTTTTTTTAAGGTTTATTGTGTTGGAATTCATTTAATTCATGAAGTTGTGATTATTATTTATTTTTTTACTTTTTACACTTTTATGATTTTTGTAAAAAAAAATGTTCTGAAAGATACGAAAAAAGGGGTATTTACTCGCAACCCATAAAAATTGGTCCCCGACCCACTGTTTGGGAAACAGTGTGGTAGAGGGGTCATTCACAAAAAATTTGTGACCAGGGAAAAATTCAACCAGGGCAAACTTCTGTAGTGATGTACATAGTTGGTGTACAATAGTTGTAGAAATGCCAAACCTCAACATGAAATATATTAGCATAATTATGTTGCATCGTCTAGTAGTAAACACACTGCTGGGAAGTGAAAATTGCTTGAGATGAGCTTTCACATACAGTCATTCCCATCCTTCTATGATGATGAATAGTTAAAATAAAATTGCATGACAATGATCAATCATTTGTAAAGTGACAAAGGTATTGCAGTTTGTTTTGTTCACAGATGAAAAAAATGTTTTATTCAGGAGATAATTTAAAAGCGTCATCGTTTGATGAAAATAAGTTGTTAACAAAACTGAAAAATGTTGAAAGAGTATCTGAACTTTTTGGATGTTATAATGGATGATCTTTTTCTTTTACATTATATGTACTTTTTTTAAACTCGAAAACTGCACACAAAAGCCCAGATGTTATAGATGTTATAATTGACCCCAGAAGTGTTTTAAAATGAAAAAAAAACCTTTAACTTCGCACAGCCTTTATTTTATTATTTTACTTTGTGGAGGGAGGTGACATCCTGGTTGCCTCTGCATAGATGGATACAAGACATTCCTCTGGTGGTTCAACACCCCCCCCCCCCCCCCCACCCCCCCCCACTACCCCCATCGCTGTGATTGGCTGAGACACGCCCAGCCCCGTTTCAGTAGCAAATATCGCCGCTGTCGGTGAAAACGTCCAAACCCGTTTATGGTGGAAAATAGCCGATCAGCTATTTTTACTACTTTAGTGCGACAGTCTTGTATGATGAATTTTAGGGCATTCATTTATGACTAAACATACACATTTTTAAACAAGGTTTATGCCCGACAGCAAGCAACGATATGTCATGGTACGGTCCCCAAAAAAAGCCATTTCAGCTGGTCTTAAATCTCACATTGGCGCGGACTCTCTTTTCTTTGCGACATCAGTCGTAATCCAGACAAATCCCAGCCTAGTCTGCTGGTCTGGAACTGTCACCACACATAACTCTGGGTCGTGTATAGCCTCGACTTTACTCAAATCTAAATAATGTTGTTGTCTCAGTCTGTCAGGATGCGGAGCCTATTTATTCATAGATTTAAATCTGTCTCCTTCGTGGCCTTCATGCTTTCGTTTTGTTTTGTTTTGCTGAAACATGAAAGTCTCTGTATCTCAGTAACGGGCAACATCAACAAAGCCGCAGAGACAGACCTTGGACCCCCTTTGGAACGAGTCTCAATCTTGCCAGATGTATCCACAGATGGCCGCTGCTACAGTATCTTGCCCCAGCTAGAAGTTACCTTTTCCTTCATTTATTCCTGGTTTCATTCTGTCCTTAAAGGGATATTACACCCCCAAAACCACTTTCTTTCTATCGATTAGTCACCCCATGGAGCCTTTTTTATTTATTTTTTGTCGCATTCCTAAGACAATAATCAAGACAATAATTTGATGACCAGCAGACTGGTAGGCTGCGGTTCCGGTAGGAGACACAAAGCCGGTCATCAAATTAATAGCTCAGGAATGTGACAAAAAAAATATATCCATGAATTCAAGTCTCCATGGGGTGACTAATCGATAGAAAAAAAGTCATCTTGGGGGTGAACTATCCCTTTAAACCATTTAGACCTGAGACTGATTCTACTAAATCAGTTTTCTGAAAATACGTATGTTTCTCTATCAGTGGTCCTCAAACGTTTTCATGTCAAGGACCCCCAAAATCATATGTATTTGGCCGCCGACCCCCATCTCAAAATATTTAGTTCCAGGGACCCCCCAGAAGCAAAGATTTGAGTTACAAATGTTCACCTTAAAAGAATATATTCAAAGATTTGCACACATTTTCACCATTTAAAAAAAATTGCAGATCTACAAGCTCGTAGCGCGGCACTCGGTGCCGCGCTATGAGCTTGTATATCTGCTATTTTTCAATAGCCAAAGTGTAAAATAATGAAGAGTCTACACACTGGTGATGCTGAAAAAACTGTATTTTTATTGCGTTGTGACGACGCAAAAAATATACAGCTGAGCTTTTTCAGCTTCACCAGTGTGTAGACTCCATTTTCTTTGGTGATACTTCTACTTGTCTTGCACCTGGGCCACGGATGCGTGCACTACCTTCCTCATTTCATTCTTTCCTTCCCTCATTCTTATGTACTTCTAGGTCAGGATCTACTCCCCCAGCACAGCGCCTCTAGTGGTGTAGAGATGAGTGGCGGCATCAGGCTGGCATCGCCGCTCAACACGCAGACCACCAACGCCACTCTGACCATCACCAACGACCACCTCCTACCTCACAGCCCCTCCAACAATGTCATGACAGGTTAGTAACAGTGTGTGTGTGTATATACCGTACGGTGGTTGCTGTTAAGCAGAAACCCTCAGTGGTGTAAAGTAACTAAGTACATTTACTCTTTAATTTTCATTTTTGAGGTATTTGTACTTTACTTGAGTATTTACAATTTGCAATACTTTTACTTCTACTCCACTACATCTCGAGGCAGATATAGTACTTTTACTCCACTACAATTATTTGAAAACTTTAGTTACTAGTTACAGCCAATAGGGGAGGGGAGGGGCGGAGAGGGACTTGATCAAAGTCAAGGGGCCAATCCCAGATAACTTTTCAGCCTAATTATAAAAAAGAAAAACAGACCACAGAAAATCCACTGAATGTTCAAAGTTCATTTTTTTTGGGTGTAATTGAGGTCATAAAACCCCCCAAAAAACATAAAAAAGTTAAAATGAATGTCATAGAACCTTTAAAATCATTGTGATGCTATATTAACTCATTCAGTGCCACATGACGTCTAAGACCTCACAAGGCCTGACGCCCTGAGCGCCAAGACGTCATAATCTTATTATTATTATTATAGATATTTTTTGTTCAGAACCCAAGATATGATGATTTGAAGATTTGCTGCTCCATTCACTTCTTGTTTAACTTTTTACTGAAAAAGGCTGTATCTCGGCTCCTAAGCACTTTTTTTTTACAATAAATTTTGGTTGTGGCACAAAATTCCATAAATAAGCATGGCACTGGAAGAGTTAACTACCGTACTTTTTAACTAAAATGACACAGATGCTTTCCCGGATTGAATGGGTAAACGACACAAGTTATAAGCTGTGTTCATAAAACATTAATGTAAACAAAATATATACAGTATAGATTTACGTTCGCAATCCACTCTGCTGTTTTCCTGGTGTTCAGCAGCCTAGGTGTTTCTTCGAGGATTGCCTCAAACATTCCCAACAATGAGCTGTTGTTACCGTCTGCCCTGCTCCTCTTTGCCGGTGGCTCGTCTGGCTGTGTCACCTGTGGCACAGTCTCTCTCCTGAGGCAGCCATAGCTAAGTAGTTAGTGAGCCTGGGCAGCCAGAGGCCCTGGTTGTCACAGGTTAGACTCCAGGTCAGGCCGGAAATGTGACTATGTGTGTCCGTGAGCAAGACTCTTAACCCTTAACGGTTAATTGCTCCCTGAGAGCCGTAGAATGGCTGCTCACTGCTCCTAGTAGTTGTAGGATGAGTAAATGCAGAGGACAAAAACACCCCAAGGAGTGGGGACTAACTTATTATTATGCTGTGCAACTTTTCCCGCAGCATTTCTGTTGCTTGCCGTTGTGATGCAAGGGTGAAGTTGCGGTCCTTGTGGCTTGCACCGATATTGTTGCGAGACTATACAGGGGATCTTCCTTGATGTTACCAATAGGTACACTGATGGGTGATGGCCACGGCGCCTTCTGCTTTGTGTTAGCAGCTACTTTAGCGTGTGCTTTCAACACACATACGCAATGATGATGTTTCAGGCGACTTATATGATTTGAAGTGTTAAAGCTCGCAGACTTTTTCCCTCGTCGTGGAACGTCTGCAGAACAGAATAACAAACAAATGCCCCTCTTCCCAATCCATCCAGATCACAGCTGAATATATTAGATATGATTGGATTAATAATGTTATCGGATTTATCGGGATGACGTCATAATTCCTGATATCAAGCCGATATTTATCGTGCTTCACTTCTGCTCGACTGTGTGTGTGTGTGTGTGTGTGTGTGTGTGTGTGTGTGTGTGTGTGTGTGTGTGTGTGTGTGTGTGTGTGTGTGTGTGTGTGTGTGTGTGTGTGTGTGTGTGTGTGTGTGTGTGTGTGTGTGTGTACACAGGTGCTCTATCAAGTCCAGCTTGTACATTTGTACGCTGGACGAGTGTGGGTGTAAATTGCAGCCACTCGAGAAATCTGCGACGAGAGACGTGAAGTGTCAGCAGATGTGATTTCGTTGCTGTCGGGCAGAAACCTTGTATCTCAATACTTCAACTTTTTCCGTACCCTAATGGGTAGCACTTTATAATAACTATACACTATAAAGCATTAGTTAAGCATTAGTAAATGCTTAATTCCTCATGAACTCATCATTAGTAAAGCATTATTCATACATTACCAAGCATTAGTAAACACAGTTATAAATGTTGCAACTATACACTATTAAGTATTAGTTAAGCACTAGTAAAAAACTTAATTCATCATTAATTCATCATTTGTATAGCATTATTCATACATTACTAAGCATTAGTAAACACAGTTATAAACCTTTCAACTAAACACGATTTACAATTAATTAAGCATTAGTAAGTACTTTATTCATCATGAATTCATCATTTATATAGCATTAATAATACATTAATAAGCATTTGTAAACACAGTTCTAAGCGTTTTTTTTGCCCATTGATAACCTAATCTTTAATGTGCTTAATGATTGTATTCTCATACTTTGTAAATGATAGATTCAACATTTATAAATAGGTATTATATCAATTTACAAACCAGTTATTTATGAGTTGTTAATGGTTCATACGATCATTTAGAAAGTCTAAGTAAACACCATATACAAACCACTTGGTTGTATATTTATGCGGACATTTGTACATGATTAGTGAGTGTGTTAATAAATGTCTTATAAACACTTATTCATACTCAATGGATGATTTATTAAGGTAGTTACTACTTGTTAGTTAAGTATTTTGCGTGAGCCCATCTAAAGTGAGGACTATCTATGCCTTATAAAGCATTTATAAATGAGATGGCGTGAGCCCATCTAAAGTGAGGACTATCTATGTCTTATAAAGCATTTATAAATTAGATAGAAGCAGTGATATAGAAAATGCCAATATTTATTGCAACAATTGAGACAGAACATGGCCCTTGCAGTGTAAAAATAAAATTAACATGCTTGTGCTGTATGAAAATAAACAAACAATATGCAATGCTATAAACGTGTAAACATGGCTGATAAATTAAATAAACATTTGACTTTATGAAAATAAACGATAAACAATCTGCTATGCTATAAACATGTAAACATGGCTGATGAATTAAATAAACATTGTACTTTATGAAAATAAACAATAAACAATCTGCTATGCTATAAACATGTAAACATGGCTGATAAATTAAGTAAACATTATTGTACTTTATGAAAATAAACCATACAGAATCTGCTATGCTATAAACATGTAAACATGGCTGAATTTTAATAAACATTCTTGTACTGTATGAAAAAATTAATCTGGGTTCTGCCTTCACTATGGGTATAGCCACCCTTGCAGAGCTAGGCAGACAGTTAACATCAGAATGTAAAAAAAAGGCTTGTTTTGGGTTTCTTCTTTAAATTATCTTCTTTGGTTTTTCTTATTTGTAGAACAGCAATGACATGAAATACACATAGAATGGATTTGTTAAAATGTGTACTGAATAATGTTTTCCACAGTAAATATTTTAACTTTTTAACAATGCTTTTAAAGAAATGAATTAACTTGCAAACATGACTTAAGCAGCTAAACATTCACACAGTTGCAATGATATGAAATTAACATGTACATGTACATAAACACATCCCTGATTTTGCTGGAAATGATATTCACAAATAAATCACTTGAGTGAAAATAAAAAGACAACATTGCTCCCTATAATGGCATTACAGCATTAGCTCAGAGCAGAATAGCCTATAAGCTAACATGACACACAGCAGCCTGCAGCCTAATGGCTAACAGGCTAACAGACTAGGCCAATTGACTGGTACTGATTAGCAACAAACATGACGTTTTTACCACAGACAGAATACACAGTTGGGCTGTGAAAAAGGTACTAGCAATCATGTTTCATCATTACTGAGACAATACATCACAAAGGACAGTACTTACAGACACAGCTGCACATAGCTTTGCTGTATACTAAACAGGAAGTGAATGCATACTGCAGGTGTTGCCAGATTTAGCAAAAAAAACAAGCGACCAGGTCTTTGAAAACAAGCCCTAAAGAAGCAAGCAACTAGGCTCAGTTTTACCAGCTATCGGCCATTTGAAAATAGCAGATCAACAAGCACACAATGTGTCACATCATGACACGTTGTGAGCTTGTAGATCTGTTATTTTAAAAAATATTGGGAAAAAAAGTAAAATATTTTCAAAAAATATTTTTCCTTTCCATGAAAAAATGTGGGAACCACTGGTTTTAAAAAAAAAACATTAGAAAGCAAGCCCAATTAAGCAACTACACTTAAAAAAAAGCCCCAAATTGTTTATTACATTGTCCACCTACCTGCCCACTGTGGGCGTGGCCAGGTAGGGGAGTAGGGAGTTGGGGAGCCCCATATCAATGAGTTTCCTGTTTACCAGTGTTGCCATGTCTGCTTATAATAAACAATTTGGGGCTTTTTTTTAAGTGTAGTTGCTTAATTGGGCTTGCTTTCTAATGTTTTTTTTAAACCAGTGGTCCCCACATTTTTTCATTTTTTTTCAATCTTTTTTGAAAATAGCAGATCTACAAGCTCACAACGGGTCTTGATGAGACACATTGTGAGCTTGTTGATCTGCTATTTTCAAATTGCCGATGTAAAGTGGTAAAACTGAGCCTAGTTGCTTGCTTTTTTGGGCTTGTTTTCAAAGACCTAGCCGCTTGTTTTTTTTGCCAAATCTGGCAACACCTGCAGTATGCATTCACTTCCTGTTTAGCATACAGCAAAGCTATGTGCAGCTGTGTCTGTAAGTACTGTCCTTGTGATGTATTGTCTCAGTAATGATGAAACATGACTGCTAGTACCTTTTTCACAGCCCAACTGTGTATTCTGTCTGTGGTAAAAACGTCATGTTTGTTAGTAATCAGTACCAGTCATATGGCCTAGCCTCCTGTTGGCCATTAGGATGCAGGCTGTTGTGTGTCATCTTAGCTTATAGGCTATTCTGCTCTGAGCTAATGCTGTAATGCCATTATAGGGAGCAATGTTGTCTTTTTATTTTCACTCAAGTGATTTATTTGTGCATATTGGGAGAGATTTGCATATTATTATTTCCAGCACAATCAGGGATGTGTTTATGTACATGTTAATTTCATATCATTGCAACTGTGTGAATGTTTAGCTGCTTAATTCATGTTTGCAAGTTAATTCATTTCTTTTAAAGCATTGTTAAAAAGTTAACATATTTACTGTGGAAAACATTATTCAGTACACATTTTAACAAATCCATTCAATGTGTTTTCCATGTCATTGCTGTTCTACAAATAAGAAAAACCAAAGAAGATAATTTAAAGAAGAAACCCAAAACAAGACTTTGCCTCCAAACAGATTTTTTTTTTTTACTGTCTGCCTAGCTCTGCAAGGGTGGCTATATGCATAGTGAAGGCAGAACAGAATGTTTTTTTTCATACAGTACAAGAATGTTTCTTACATTTTTCAGCCATGTTTACATGTTTGTAGCATAGCAGATTGTTTCTTTTCATAAAGTAAAATGTTTATTTAATTTATCAGCCATGTTTACATGTTTATTGCATAGCAGATTGTTTCTTTTCATAAAGTAAAATGTTTATTTAATTTATCAGCCATGTTTACATGTTTATAGCATTGCATATTGTTTGTTTATTTTCATACAGCACAAGCATGTTCATTTTATTTTTACACTGCACGGGCAATGTTCTGTCTCAATTGTTGCAATAAATATCGGCATTTTCTATATCACTGCTTCTATCTCATTTATAAATGCTTTATAAGGCATAGATAGTCCTCACTTTAGATGGGCTCACGCTATCTCATTTATAAATGCTTTATAAGGCATAGATAGTCCTCACTTTAGATGGGCTCACGCAAAATACTTAACTAACAAGTAGTAACTACCTTAATAAATCATTCATCGAGTATGAATAAGTGTTTATAAGACATTTATTAACACACTCATTAACCATGTACAAATGTCCGCATAAATATACATCCAAGTGGTTTGTATATGGTGTTTACTTAGACTTTCTAAATGATCGTATGAACCATTAACAACTCATAAATAACTGGTTTGTAAATTGATATAATACCTATTTATAAATGGTGAATCTATCATTTACAAAGTATGATAATACAATCATTAAGCACATTAAAGATTAGGTTATCAATGGGCAATAAAACGCTTATAACTGTGTTTACAAACGCTTATTAATGTATTATTAATGCTATATAAATGATGAATTCATGATGAATTAAGTAATTACTAATGCTTAACTAGATTGTAAATTGTGTATAGTTGAAAGGTTTATAACTGTGTTTACTAATGCTTAGTAATATATGTATAATGCTATACAAATGATGAATTAAGTGTTTTACTAGTGCTTAACTAATACTCAATAGTGTATAGTTGAAACATTTATAACTGTGTTTACTAATGCTTAGTAATGTATGAATAATGCTTTACTAATGATTAGTTCATGAGGAATTAAGCATTTACTAATGCTTAACTAATGCTTTATAGTGTATAGTTAATATAAAGTGCTACCGATTTATGCCCTTCTTTGACGTACAAGAGTGCCAGACAAAAGTAGCGAAAATTGCAGATCTACAAGCTCAGTTGTGAGCTTGTAGCTCACAATACGTCGCATCGCAGCGCGTTGTGAGCTCGTAGATTTTTCATTTTCAAATATCCGATGCGTATAGGTTTATAAAGTGCTCATGTGGCCTATTAGTCGCTTCTTTTGGCCTTGTTTTAATAGACCTGGTTGCTTATTTCTCTCGCAAAATCTGGCAACACTGACACAGGTTCTTTTTTTTTCTCCATTTCTGGACATACAAGGTTTCTGCCCTGACCGCGCCAACTAACTTGCTCCGGGAGCTTTGGCTCTCTTTGGCTCGCTCGGCACATAGTGGGCTTAATCAAATTTATGCTCCCATCTCTCTTCATTACTCTTCTCCTCTCAACTCGAGTGGAAAACATCTCTGGCTCATAACAGGCAGAACACTCAGAACTCAGAGCCTGACCGATGCCAGATTTCTGGGTCTGATCCCACATTTGGAGAGTCCTATTCCACCAATTACCAATGTTTTGACTGGCATTTTGTCCACTCCAAAAAGTGCAAGATGTTCTCATCCATTTGAACAACTTTAATTTGATTAAAGTTTATATTTGAAAGAACATTTGCCACTGCTTACCGTTGTACCTGGGTAAAAGATTGGATGTTTGGAGGCTGGCAACTTTTTTGGCAAAGTTGGTATTGAGGCCGTTCAGTGAATAACTATACAAACTTTATGAAGACAACAAGAAACAAATGACAGTCATAATTTACAGCAGCTTGCAAGCTAAACCAATTGCAATAGTCTAATTTTGGGGGATTTAGGGCAAAAAGTACTGTTTAATGTGCATTCTATTATGAATTTTATCTGGCTTGACTGACTGCTGCTGCTGCAAATAGTAGACTCAATCTATAGCTATTTCCTTTATTAGAGGTGCAAATAAAACTTAAACTTAAAATCGTAATTGTTTTTGGTGCACTCTGTAATTTATTATGATTTAAAGTATTCTCCTACTCTGTGTCCTCTGCCTGAGAGCTGAGAGGGGGCGGCACCCACATGCAGGCTGTCAATCAAACTGCCACACTCTGCAACCTGACGCCCACAGTCAGAGCAACTTTTAGATTATTTTTTACAGGCACGCCCACTTTCTACAGCCACGCCCCCTTTCCTGGGTAGGGGTATAGAGCATCGCAGTTCCCGCCCCTTCCGGGTTCCACTGCAAAATACTCAATGCATTTTTCCCATTGACATTTCCAAAAATATTTATATCAATTAATTTAAGCCTAGAATCAAGCCATCCAGGGTCCTGGTGAATCATGACCATAAAACGATTGATTCTGTGAAAAAACTTTTTTGAAAACGGCAAAACAAAGGGTATTTATTAAATATAGTATATCATATAATTAAATATAAAATAAAATAAATCACAGAAAAAAATGTTTTATGGTCATGATTCACCAGGACCCTGGATGGTTTGATTCTAGGCTTAAATTAATTGATATAAATATTTTTGGAAATGTCAATGGGAAAAATGCATTGAGTATTTCGAAGTGGAACCAGGAAGTGGGCGGGAACTGCGATGCTCTATAAATATGAATGGAAGTGCACGCCCATTTCTCCGCCCCTTTATCGCGGCCTGTTTATAGAGCAGCTTTGCTAAAGCAAGCGGCTAAAAATGTCACTATCCTCTCTGTAACACACTGCCTCATAAAGTGGGGTCTGGGGATCCTTTGGGGAGGGGGTTCCAGGGGACCCCAGCAAAATGAGTTTAACCACTTAAACCGTATACAGAAATGTCTACAATATCTACAATAACATAACGTGTCGCAGTGTGCAGAATTTTTTAATCTTTTGAAAATGTTCACCTATAATGACATGCCCAAATTAGGGGTGCCAGGCTGAAAGTGGTTAAAATTGGGACATATTTGCCGCATAATTGCATGATAACGATGTCATTGACAATGGCCGATATATCGGTCAGAACGATGTATCGGTCGAGCCTTAAACGCTCCAGTTTCATTGGACGCGCTGACAAGAGAAGAGACCTTGGGATTTCTAACCCCATGTGCTTTTGTACATAATGATGCTTAAAAGATTTCTAAAAGAACATGTGTACACCTGCATATAATAATAATAATAATAATAATAATAATAATAATAATGATAATACATTTTATTTGTATTGCACTTTTCATTCACATGGAATCCCAGAGTGCTATATGGTAAAAAACACTATCAATCATAGAAGGTTAAAAAGCAGGATTTAAAAACAAATGTGGTTAAACAACAATTTAACACGAAAATGCCCTCCGAAATAAAAATGTTTTCAGGCCTATTTTAAGGTCTGCAGTGATCTCAAATCGATAGGAAGGCTGTTCCACTGGCCGGTACCCCATAGTGCGTAGATCGGTACCAGGGACATCGAGGAGGAATCTGCTCGCAGATCTGAGGGTGCGGGTGGAAGTTTGTGGAGGCTTAATTAGTTTCTCTAGGTAGGGAGAGGCATGTCCGTTTATGCAGTTACTGTATGAGTGATTAGCGGGACCTTGTAGTCGATCCTGGCTGAAACGGGGAGCCAGTGCAGTGAGAACAGGATGGGTGTTATATATGTGATCGTGCTTACGGACTCTCATTAGGATCCTGGCAGCGCTGTTCTGGATGTATTGCAGCTTCTGAATAAGCTTGCCAGGAATCCCAATGAAGAGTGCGTTGCAGTAATATATGATTTCTAATGTTTCAAACATCGTGTAAATAATCCCTGCTATCACATACGCTATCTGTATATTTATGTATCTTTATTTACCTTTTATCTATTCAACATGTTTCTATCCCGCATTTCTTTTCTTTTCTTTTTTTCTTTTCTTACTTCAAAATGACGGAGCGTGCACAACAAAAAAAATATTTCACCCACTTCTTTACACCTGTTAACCTGTGACAAATTGACAATAAAGCTGATTCTGATTGTGCTTTTTGTTTGTCCCCCCCCCCCAACCCCAGTAACCAGCCTGCCGTCCAGCACCAGTCTGTCACATTCGGTCATGTCCCAGAGCCTGGTGATGTCACCGGGGGGCGTGGCCAGTGACGGCACTGTGACTTTAACCCTGGCGGACGCACAGGGGATGCTGGATGGTGTGACACTCAACCTCAATGCACAGGTACTTGACACATCTCATACACTTACACGCACACGCATACTTGCACGCACACACACACACACACACACACACACACACACACACACGCGCGCGCACGCACGCACACACGCACAGGTTGGATTACTAACTATACTATTGAGGACAAACATTTTAGGATGGCACTGAAAATAGTCAAATAATAGCAGAACAATTGCACACCAACGTGCAACTAAGTATAAATCAGGTATAGCTCTCTAACCCCAGGGCTTAATTTGTGTCTGAGCTGGCCGGAGCTCGGCTCCGGAAAATGCCTTGTGTTTTTATTTAGGCTATTTATTACTAATTCAGCATTTTCCCCTCAATGTCCCTTTCCACAATGGAAAAGGGCCGTGGATGAAATGAAAATGAGCTGGGTTCGTAGATCTTCACAATAGTATTCACTGTTAGAAAAATGTGTGTGGTGGTGCAGTCGGTAGCGCTGTCGCCTCACAGCTTGAAGGTCCTGGGTTCGATTCCCGCCGGGGACGCTGTGGGCGTGTTCTCTCCTCTGTGCCCATAACCCAAGTGGGGTTGGCGAAAGGGCCTCTCTGTGTGGAGTTTGCATGCTCTCCCCGTGTCCCCCTAGCGTAGGTACCCTCACAAAAAACCTGGTCTCTATACTGCCTCCCCCTGGTCAGCCGGGGCGCCTGATGGAGGGGAAAGGAACTGGTTGGAATAACGTGTTCCTTCCACGCGCTACGTCCTACCGGGGAAACTCCCCCCTGTCAGGTGATCAGAAGCGGTCTGCTAACTCCTCATGCATTGAAGGAAGCATGAGCTCAGTTCGGGGCTCTCCCCAGGCTGGCAGTGGGAGAGTAGCGCCCAGGATTACAAGCTTTGGCAATTGGCACTGGGTGAAAAATGGGTTACAAAATCTTGGATAAAAAACATTTCAAAACTAGAAAAAGTGCTCCTCGGAGCACAGGTCTCCTCCAGGTCAGGTACGTTATTGTGGCCTCCTGGTGGCGCTATAATAGGCCAATGTGGAAAGGGTGCCATTTCTTCTTAGGCCTTTCAAAGCAATCGGACACTGCATTCATGATTTGTGGCATTTTGTTCAAAAAAAATGTGTTTAGCTAAATTAGACCTGCTGGTGGCGCTATAACAGGCCAATGTGAAATGGGTGGCATTTCTTCCTCGGCCTAGTGGGAATATGCGTGTGACATTTCACGGAAATTGCAAGCTGCGTTCATGATTTGAGGCATTTTGTTCAAAACAGACCAATCCTGCAAACTTTGGAAGCCAACCTTAGCCAATCAGGGTGGAATATGGGAAATCGGACAGATCCGGGTTGATCACATGACTATAGAGATACTGTGTACCGATTTGCATGACGTTTGGATAAAATCTGTAGGAGTAAATGGGTTTTGCACAAATCGGCCTCCTGGGGGCGCTATAACAGGCCCATGTGAAAAATTTGGGGCAGAGGTTCTGATTTGGTATCGAGGGAGTGTGTGAGCACAGTTCCACAGCGAGCGGGCCAACGGTGCCGGAGATTAGCTGGTAACACACGGACAGGACGACGGACGGACGGACAGACAGGGGGTAAAACATACTCTCTCGCCATGCCTTTCGGCCTGGCGGAGACAACAAAGAAAAATGTGTGCGCCCGTGAGCCGGTTGGACTCCTACCTCACTAGGCTAGTTGCAGAGAGATCCCCTTTATGTCAAAACAGTTGTCAATGTGTACAACTTGATGAGAGGCCATGTGGAATTGAGTTATCCTCATAACCCAAGAGAGAGAGAGGGAAAACTTCACGGGAGTGAATTGACGAGTTGATCAGTCCTCCTCGCCGATGTCATCTCTAGTCTAGTCTGTCTGTGTTGATAACCCAGCTTGGCGCAGTGCGTTTATCTGTGTCTTTGTGCTTGACAAAAGTGAGTGAGTGAGTAGTTTTAAAAGAGAACCTGCCATGTGGGTTGCTTTTCAGCAGCTACTTGGGGGAAATGGCACTCCTAGGCGCTCCTAACTTTTAAAACAAGAATTCAAGAGTTCTCTAGCAATCCTAACAGTCAGAAGAGAAACAAGGGACGTGAAGAAGGCATGCGTAGTTGAAAAGAGAGAGAGCTTTTTTTGTCAGAATCGTTCATAAATAATAGCGCTCTTCTGTTGCTACATTCTTATTTTAATGCTCTGATTATTAAATGCATTACTTGATGTTGAAACAGTGACCCATGCTGTTATTTGGCCTATAGCTTTCTGGGGGTATTTTATGGTTAAAGCAAAAAACAATTTTGGGTCGGGTTCATGAGCTCCGTAACCTAATCATTTACAAATGAAGCACTGTCTAACCCTGACTCTGAAACTTCAGCTCTAAATGCCTAATCCTAACCTGAATATTGTCTTAATTGTCAGGCTTACTCTAAAAGTCTTCTTTAATCCCTTAAAGTCGGTCATACCAGCCCGGACGAAATAGGACTAGGAAGATGGTCCTCACAATGTCATTTTTTTTTTACTATACTTGTGGGCAGTGGTGGAAAGTAACTAAGTACATGTACTCAAGTAACGTACGTAAGTACAATTTTGAGGTATTTGTACTTTACTGGAGTATTTCCAATTTCCAATACTTTTACTTCTACTCCACTACATCTCAGAGTAGACTAGGTCAGTTTTCCAAAAATCTTAACCCCGAAGGCAAATCGTGTTAATTTATGACACACATGTTTTTTAGGGGTATTAAGGTGTGCTGAATCCAAATCTGCTGTGTGTCAAGCTCAAAAATGGCCGCTAAGCCCTCAAAATGGACCATTTAAAGATGGCGGCCACCACTATGCTGAAACATAATAAAACACTATATGTTTGATTAAACAAGGTAGAAAATAGACTGAAATGTGCTTTTTTATGTTTACATATATGGGGAATACAATGAAATATTCTGATATAAGATCAATTGTGAAGGAACCACTTTTATATAATTTATATTGTGAAAATTGGCCTCTTTGGTAATGAATAATGTTTTTTTCTTTTCCTTTTTTTTGGGTTGTTAATGAATAATTGCTTTAAGATGTACAATTGCCTTAATTTGTGTTTCTGACTTGTATTTGCAGGCAGCAGACACATGGACTTAGTCCCAGTCATCCTCAGTGTTCTGGCAGGTGTTGCCAAGTTTCTTGCAATTACACGCTTCAATGCACTCCATACGTACTTTCCTGCAGCCACAGCGTTGGCTGAGACATCCCTTTGTGCAACTGCATGACGTGATCTCCCTGCATGCTTTTGGCATAGGTGGCAGAGAAAGCAGCCGTGGCACCAACTGACCATTCAGGTGCATCCATCCCATTTCGGTCACTGGAGGAAGATCAGGATGTGGCAAGTGAGCTTGGTTCCAGACAAGAGCTTGATAGTGGGAACGCATGATGTGAAACTTTGCTGCATCTGAGGTTGGTGGCAGAGTCTCTTGTGCACGACCTATACAAAACAACTTGACTCTTGCTTCATTGCATGTATCAACTTCAGGCACACCGTATATCTTACAGATGAATTTCTCTGTTGACCTCGCTATGTCTACTGTGAGAGGGCCTTTTCCAAGCCCAATGAGATCTGTGTGATGTTGCTGGAACACCTGCAGGGCTGTTTTTTTACTGTGGCCACTGAACTGAGACACGCTGTCACAGCCAGTGACAGCATGGAAGGCAAGTAGTGTGTCAACTTGATCAGCAGAAAGCAACGTGCGAATTTCATGTACTGGAAGAGAGACTTCAAGATCTGGATCCGATGACTTGACAGTGGTCACTTCGGCAAACCCCCCTGATACAATGATGGTTAGATTATTTGGGCTGTGTTTAATCAGATGGTTTGAAAGCAATAGAGCAAGGTCTGCTTTATTTTCCTCAAGTGCCATGAAGCTAGACCAGTCTGGTGGAAGAGGAACGGACTCGTTCTCTATTTTACGACGTATTGGTCGGTGGCGCTGCTTGCGTTTAATCCTTGTGCCTGCTTTGATCGTTAGCTCTTGATACCTGTCAAAGACTACATCAATCCTCTGGCAGTTTTCTCCCATTTTAAGAACAGCTCCAGCAAACATGTTGGCATATTCACCAAATGTTCTAATGCCAGGTTGCTTTCCTAGTGCCATCACGAGTGCTTGGCCATCAATGAGCAGGCAGCTGGAATCATCAAGTGTAACTTTTGCAGGGGTTTGGACTTGTTCTGTCAGTATGTTTACTAGCACAGATTTGTTTGTGGAATGTAGACTACCATAAGTTGTCGCCAAAGATAGTGGGATGGTCATGAGTTCATGTGTAAGGATGTTTTCAAGGTTTACCTGGCGCCCTGCTCTGTAAGCTGTAATGAGCCTTTGTAGAATGTTCCTATCCACTTTGATAGTGTTTTGCTTGCCCTTGGAAAGTTGCTCAACTTCATATAAAGAGGCAAATGTCTTGGCCTTATTCTTTCGAATAGGTGATTTCAGAGCCAAGTGCTGGTCACTATCTGGAGGCTCATATAGACGTTTCTCGACTTGTCCAAGTTCTTCTGCATTAAGCAGAGATTCCTGAATCTCAGATGTGACTACATCCTTGTTGATCATGTTTTTCAATGTGTCTCCACCATCTTGAAACACACCATGCTGTTTCAATGACACAACTATCCTGCCTTCATCAGAGTCGTCTTTCTCCATTCTTTTTGCCAGACCCAGGGGGTCGGCCTACATGAGGCTTTGTCGGTCGGTCTGTCCCTCTTTTCCTACCCAGCCATTCAGATGTCGCATGACGTCACCTCGACGTCACCTTTAGTATTTAACCACTAGGGGTCTGGCACATCCAGGTCTCCTGGTCTAGTTTTTGTGCACTCATTGTGTGTGTACTCATCATCTTCATTGCCTGATGTCATTCCTAGCAAAGCTGATGTCTGAGAAACTATGTCTGTCCTCAGATTATATGACAATGTCCATCTACTCACTGCAGACGCTATTCTGGTATTTATGTGTGTGTGTGTGTGTGTGTGTGTGTGTGTGTGTGTGTGTGTGTGTGTGTGTGTGTGTGTGTGTGTGTGTGTGTGTGTGTGTGTGTGTGTGTGTGTGTGTGTGTGTGTGTGTGTGTACACAATTGTATTGTGGACAGTCGTTTCTCTTTGGAGCGGATAAAGTTGGTTGGAACAATATTCACCAATAAATGACAATTTTCACAATATATGAGTTTTAAGCAGTTTCCTCACACTTGATTTCAAATCAAAATATCTAATGAAAAACCTGAAAAAATCTGAAAACCTATTAAAAAAAAAAAAATCAAGTTTCTACCTTGTTTAGTCAAAAAGATGCTTTGTAATATATTACAGCATAGTGGCGGCCGCCATCTTTAAATGGGCTTAGCGGCCATTTTTGAGCTTGACACACAGCAGATTTGGATTCAGCACACCTTAATACCCCTAAAAAACATGTGTGTCATAAATTAACACGATTTGCCTTCAGCACTTTAAATAAGCACATTTTCTGAAATCCTGCCTAGTCTAGAGGCAAATATTGTACTTTTACTCCACTGCAATTATTTGAAAACTTCAGTTTACTTTGTGAAACATACATTAACCACTTCAGCCATGGCTATCTGAAAATAGCCGCTCTACAAACTCACTACGCGTTGCTTTGCGACACGTTGTGAGTTTGTAGATCTGCTATTTTCAAAGGATTATTATACATTTTGAAACATGTGAAATGGGATATTGTGCACGATGAGTACTTTTACTTTTGGTACTTAAGTATATGTTGACGCGCACACACAGACACAGACACATACACACACACACACACACACACACACACACACACACACACACACACACACACACACACACACACACACACACACACACACACACACACACACACACACACACAGACAGAGAGAGCTTAGATGGTAACCAACGGTATGTTTTCTTTTGCAGGGTCAGACGTTTCCTGCGGTTCTGACTGACCAGGGTCTCCAAGGTCAATCAAATAACTCTGGGCAGCAGGTCATACTGGTCAGCCATCATAATGGAGCACCTAACAATGGATACACGGTGTGTGGGTGTGTGTGTGTGTGGGTGTGTGTGTGTGTGTGTGTGTCAAACTCCTTTCAACACTGTTTTTCAGATATATAGCGAATTTCATTTATATAAATCAATGAATTCTTATGTAATCTCTCATTTGGAGCACCTCAGTGCCCTGCAGAGTTTAAATCAGACAGTTGACAACGTCGCCAGACGGGGGAGGGGGTCCTCTCAGTAAAACGGTATAGTTCGGGCCATTCATCAATCAAACAAACGCGTTAGTTCTACATGCGATGCGCATTTCCCTCTTTATGCAGATGTTTAGATTTCATAGTCTGAGAGGACGCCTAACGTAGCCTATTATTGCACAGCTGGCTGTTCAGTGAGTGACGATGGACCGCGGGCAGAAATAGTAGGCGGTGAACAAGATTGCGCCCTCTGCTGTTTGCATCGCGATACATGTTTTATTTCACCGATTTAAATTGTCACCAGTTTGAATCGATTTTAATCATCTCACGATAAATTGTTACGTGCCTAACAGCTTGTATAGACTAATACGTTATTTTCGTACTCTCCCACACTTAACACATTCCATGCCAGAGTTTAATCTCATAATGTACTCACCAGTGCCAGCGTTTTATTGTTGTTTTTTTGTTTTTTTCATGTCGCCACAGACCTCGCTAAATAAGTTAAAAGTGCGCGTTCATTTGGTTCTAAACACACAGCGGATCCATGAGAAACGGCCAGCGAAAACAGTTTCCAAATCCGTGCCGCCATCTTGAAGCTACAGCCGTTCAACGGTAAACAGTGATCAGCGAGGAGAAAAACAACAACCAGAGAAAATCGAGTTTTAAACAGGATCCCAGACAGGAAGCGGATACGATCGAAAAAACCGGAACCCGAATAATTCCGTTTCCGACCGGAAACCGGAAACGGAAATGGATCAAAAAAATTCGGAAAGTGCACCTGGGGCACTTAACATGGGAATCGGCGGTTCGCGTAGATCTACGCGACTGGCACGCTGCGGCTTTAAATAGGTTTGCGTAGATCTACGCGACTGGCATGCAATGTGTTAAGAGTGTGTATGGTACTAAAGAATAGCAATTTTTTTTAGACAGTCTGTATAAATTAACTTTAAATAAAACATTTCAAATTCCTCTCTCGTTCTGCATATCGTCACTGTTGAGTGGAAACCTTGTATGTACACCTTGTATGTTCTTTTAACCTGTGTTGCGATAGATCCAATGTAGTTATTATTTAGTCACAAGCTCTTGTTAATAATGTTTATTCCTTCCTACAAGCTCACAACGTGTCACATCGCGATGCGTTGTGAGCTTGTAGATTAGGTTTTTATTGCTACTTTTGTGTGACACTCTAGTAGGACGAAGTAGAGCATTCATTTACGAAAGAAAAAACTTTAAAAAGTTGAAATATGGAGAAGATACAAGGTTTCTGCCCGACAGCAACGATAACGTGTTTGTGTGTGTGTGTGTGTGTGTGTGTGTGTGTGTGTGTGTGCGTGTGCGTGCGCGCGTACCAACCAGCTGATGGAGGAGGGCCACGGTGTGGGAGTGAGTGACGGCCAGGCAGACGTCCAGAACAGGAACCAGTGTTTCTACTGTAACCAGGTGTGCCACAACGCCAACACGCTGCGCCGCCACTGCAGGCAGGCGCACGGCAAGGACCGCTGTCACGTCTGCAGGGTCTGCAGCAAGGCCTTTAAGAGAGCCACGCATCTAAAGGTACACGCACACGCACACGCACACGCACGTGCGCACGCACACACACACACACACACACACACACACACACACACACACACACACACACACACACACACACACACACACACACACACGCATTGATTAAAGTTCTCGGTCACCACGGCTGATTTCAGCCATTTGAATTCCATAGAAGCAAGCATGTCTTCTATGAAAGCATGCTGCACATTATTTCTTTTTAACACATCAACTGACATGTATTAACTCTCTCAGTTCCAAGCCCGAGTTATCACGAGTTTTTTCTGAATGCCCTCAGTGCCAGAACGAAAAATCCGGAGTTTAATCTTTTAATTTTGTATTATTATTATTATTACTATTATTATTATTTATTTTTTAAATGTTCAGAACCCAAGATATCATTATCTGAAGATTTGCAGCTCCATCCACTCTTTGTTTAACTTATAACTGAAAAAGGCTGTATCTCGCTCCCTAAGCACTTTTTTTTTACTTTGAAAAAAAAAAAATTGCTGGCAGTTTAGAGAACATATTTTTGTATTTCATTGGCACTGAGAGAGTTAATGAATTAATTCCACCGCCAGTGTTGCTATATATATATATATATATAGCAACAGCTAATGGGACACAGAGGTGTCACATCCACGTGAACATCGATTTAACAGTAGTTAGGGTAGCAGAGCCATACCGAAAAATATAATCAATAAATTGCATCCCAAGTTTGAAAATCTGGAAAGAGTCTCTATAAAACCTTCCATGGAAGTTGCGTGGGAAGTTAGAGCCACAACAATAAAACCACTGTTGAACTGAGGTATTGTACCAGACCATACAATGCCTTATATTAAGTAAGAAGGACTGTGTTCATATTAATCCTATAATAACTGGGAGCACAATAAGGCAATAAAGGATTTTAATGGAGTAGAGTAGAGTATTCGGTCACAGTGAGCTTTGTCTTGTGTTCTTGTGAGCCGGTCGCCGAAAAATCGATGAACTTCATTACGCCCATAAATCAACTCTACCTGCTGACCTCAGCCTTGGAAATTATAGACTATAGGGAATAATGACTATTTGTTCTTTCAGTGAGTTTTCAAGAAGAAAATAAAGTTGCACACATAGAGAGACAGAGCCTTGTTTACAGTCCATTGCACCATGTTCCAGGCTCCAGCACATACTGTGCACACTATGAGAAATCTCACCCAGTGTGAAGTGCAGTGGTGCCATTGATGAGTTAATTTCATTCATAGCTATTATCAGCAGGGGTCATCACCATGCTGGCTTGTGGTGGACATTTTTGTCCACCACATAAAGAGACTATAGCCTTAAAGGACCTTTACAGATCTGTAACTCTTGAGAGTGTACACTTTCAAAATTATAAGGGTCCTTGAAAATTTAAAGTTAGAAAACTACTGTACTAGTGGACTCATTATGTGTCATAGTGTCATAGCAAATCAGTGTCATACATATTCTGAAGAAAACCTGGAGACTGACATTCAGTAATTGGGTCTTATGATCAAAATAAGAAGCCAGCCTGTGTGTGTGTGCATGTCTTTAAGTGGCGCATGTGTTGCACTCCTGTTTGTGTTTAATTAGTGTAACTGGTTGCATCTTTGTGTTGCAATAAGCTGCAGCTGTTGAGGCCGTGCTCATACATACGGACGTACCTACACACAAAGTCAGTCCTTGGAGTGGTTGGCACCACTCAAAAATAAATAAGCAAAATGCAGGGGCTTTTTTCGTATGCATGTGAGTTCAAAAGCCTGCAGCGACCGAGTTAGTCTTGGAATAAGTGACAGAGAGCAAGAATGGACACGCAAGGAGGGCAAGAGGAGCGCCTCGGGATCCGTTGGAGAATAATGCTTCCTGTTTGGATAATTCCTAGAGCAAAATATACGCTATGGCTCTTGAATTTTATTGCCAATATGCTGTCTCTGTGGGTTTTATTGACGCATCTAATTTTGTCCGTCCTTCCTTTGGTCTGCAGGCATCATGCCTCCAAAAATTTTCATCTCATTTGCAGAATTATGTGCTCCGCTGGATCATTTGGGACCATCTGTATCTAGTATTAAAACCAATTTGATGCCTATGGACACCTCTAACTAAAGCTTGTAGCTGCCCAATTCCCACTTTATTGGAAACAAATATTTGAACCCATGTGCCTGCCAGCCATTTCACACTTCGCTGTTCAGCTCTGCTCCAATTGACACCCGTAAATTGCTCGTGGGACGTTGTGGCAGTGTGAGAAGGGGCCATGTTTTGTCCTCTCTGTCCCGATGGTCCTCATTAGCTGGAGACCAGAATGTTGCTTTGGCCTGTGGATAGTCATCTTATTGTACAATTACGGCAAAGAAAGCCGTTACTGCAGTGGTGTGTTCTAGTTTTTTTTTGAAGGTATACTATGATTATTCCCTGCCTCCCACACGCACGGCATGCGCGCGTCTATAATTAAATGTATCGCGCGCGTGTGTGGCCCACAAAAATATTGCATGTGAAAAGTTTCTGCGCGCGTGTGTGTCTCGCTCTGTAATGTCTGTCTTGCTCTCGTTCTGTCTCTCTTACCACTCTCGGTTCCTTGTTTGTTTTTGTTGTTGGCGCTGCCTGTCTCACTCTTCCGGGGCTTTACCTGCTGGGGCCAGTGTTGCCATGTCCGCGTATTATAAGCGACTTTGGGCTTGTTTTTCTGTAAAGTTTTCTTGTAAAATGTCGGTCGTTTTTTGGGGCTTGTTTCTAAAGTGTACTTGCTTAGGCTTGCTTCAAAAAATAGCGTAGGTTTTAAGTGCTCATGTGGCCTAAGTTGCTTCTTTTGGGCTTGTTTTCATAGAACTGGTTGCTTATTTCTCTCGCAGAATCTGGCAACACTGGCTGGTGAATGAAATCACAGAAGACTCGTCCCTAAACACACTCGCCCCGGGTCTAATCCGGCGGCCTCTGTCCGCGAAATGAATGGGGGCGAGTGTGTTTTGGAATCTCTCTCTCACTTTGCTGCCTGAGCCCTGAGCAGCACAGTGCACGTTAACGCCAGTCAGTCAGCGCCGTCAGTTAGCGTATCAGAGCGTATCAGCGTCTCAGATACGCTGTTTTGAACAGTTTTTGAAGGTGTACGGTGGCGACGAAAACAAATCTCAAGGTGTACTACGTACACAGCATCTGACGGTAGAACCCACCACTGCGTTACTTTCTTGATTAGGGAGAAGAATATCTAACTTTTAATGATCACATTGTTTTTCACAGTTTCGGATGTGTTGATAGTTGATAGATGTGTTGATAGTTTCTCTCACCTAGGGGTGATAGTTCCTCTCACCTAGGGGTGATAGTTTCTCTCACCTAGGGGTGAGAGAAATTGAAACGAGAGACTTCCCTATCTGCAGGGTGAAGTACAACAATGCGCAAACACAGCAGCAAGGTTTGTGAGCTGTTGTGACAGGAGAAGGATGTCCAATGGAATACAACCATCAAAAAGACTGACACAATAATTATTTTCTCTGGATTAAAGAGAATCTTTTTTGCAAGCTCCAGACAGTGTGCTCTGTCTTTGAGCTGAGATCAAAGATCCCTTTCTGAACATTTGGACCTTCCTGGTTGTCCTACTCGCCTGTCACTAGCCTTTGAGGTGTGCATCGGCCTTACTTTAAAAAAAATGCTACTACTCCTACAAATATTGTCCAATACTCCAACAAATCGGTACATATTATATCTCTGGAGTCATGTGATCAAGATGTATCTGTCAGAATTGGCAGATTCCATTCTAATTAGCTATGACTTCACTCTGGCCGCCGCTCCACCTACGTAAAATGACCAATCCCACTAGAACAAACAAAAAACTATACCTACCTTGGCCTAAACATCAGCAGCACAGGGAACTACAACCAAGCTGTAAAGGACCTGAGAGACAAGGCAAGAAGGGCATTCTATGCTATCAAAAGAAACATCAAAATAGACATCCCAATTAAAACCTGGCTTAAAATACTGGACTCTGTGATAGAACCAATTTCCCTCTATGGTTGTGAGATCTGGGGACCATTAGCAAACCATGACCTTGAAAAATGGGATAAACACCAAACCGAGACCCTACACACAGAATTCTGCAAATCCATTCTCCGTACCCAGCGAAAAACACCAAATAATGCATGCAGGGCAGAATTAGGACGATACCCACTAATTATCAAAATAAAAAAGAGAGCACTTAAGTTCTACAACCACCTAAAAGAAAGCGACCTAGATGCACTCCATAACAAGGCACTCACACGCAGCGAAACCCTAGAGAGATGCCCCCTCAGCCAGCTGGCCCTGGAACTCCGGGCACAAACACAAACAGAGCCACGAGATAGAAAACCCATTGGACTAAACCAAATTATAAAACAGCAAAAGGAAAACTACCTGACACACTGGAAAGAAGCAACACAAAAGCAGAGTAAACTAGAATGCTATCTGGCCCTAAACAGAGAATACGCAGTGGCAGAATACCTGAGCACCGTGACTGACCCAAAACAAAGAAAAATCTTAACTAGGTACAGACTCAGTGAGCACAGTCTTGCGATCGAGAAAGGTCGTCACAGGCAGACCTGTATCCCGAGAGAAGACAGACTATGCACCCACTGCACACAAAATGAAGTGGAAACCGAGCTACACTTCCTAACCGTCTGTCCATTGTACCAAGACATCAGAGACACATACTTCCCACAGATTACAACCACACACGGAGATTTTGAAAACATGACCAATGACAAAAAACTCCCATATCTGCTGGGCGAAGTACAACAATGTGCAAACACAGCAGCAAGATTCGTGAGTTGCTGTGATAGGAAAAGGATATCAAACGGAACACAACCACCCTAAAGACTAATCATTGTGTATATTCCGGCACTATACCTGCACCCAGTGATCTTGGTACATAGAAATTGATCTATTGAAGATTCTGACTTTCAAATGTACATATTTTTTGTATTGCTGTATTGTTGTATTGTGCTTTCTGCTTTGGCAATGTAAACGTATGTTTTCTCATGCCAATACTTTATTCATGTCCACACAAAGGAGAGCACACAAGGACACACATATTAAAGGTACAGTTAAGGTTACATTCACAAAATCATGGCCTATAGTCTTCATGATACAATAAGCGTGTCACTCAGTACTCTACGGGTATAAGTAACAGCGTCTCCGCATATGTGGCGGCTGCCATTTATAGCAGAGACAGTACAATACTTTGCCAGCCCTTTTTGCCTTCTTTTTGGGGCACCCCAAGTTGTTGAAACCCTCAAACAACCAGTCTGCGTGCGCACTTGCTTGCTTTGCTTATGGTTGTCCATCGAATCCGATGATGACGTGCACTTCTAGCGGTGAGTTCTTTGGTGGCTGAATAGCCCTATCCTGGACCCACAAGTCCTATTGCATGGTAGGACATGTGTATGTTGGTGGTAGTAGCAACGGCAACTGTAGGTGTGTTCCTCCTGAGTCTCCTCTCCTGTCTCCTGGCTGTCCTTTCCTCCTCCAGCATTTGGGTCTCATCCCGGGAACAGCTGACGCCAGGTGTTACGGTCAGCAGTGTTGGAAAAAGTACTCAGATATTTTACTTAAGTAAAAGTAGCAATACCACAATAAATAAATACTATGTTACAAGTAAAAGGCCTGTGTTCAAAATGTTACTTGAGTAAAAGTACAAAAGTATTGGCTTCAAAATTTACTTAAAATACTTAAAGTACCAAAAGTAAAAGTACTAAAATGTTTGAAAATAGTCTATGTATAGAATAGGGCTAAAGTGGTTAATGTGTGTTTTATAATATAATCATTTATATCTGCAAAGTAACTAGTAGCTAAAGTTTTCAAATGCGTGTAGTGGAGTAAAAGTACAATATTTGCCTCTGAGAAGTAGTGGAGTAGAAGTAAAAGTATTGAAAATGGGAAATACTCCAGTAAAGTAAAAAATACCTCAAAATTGTACTTAAGTACAGTACTTGAGTAAATGTACTTAGTTACTTTACACCACTGACGGTCAGCAGCAACATCCTCCAGGGTGCCACACACACACACACACACACACACACACACACACACACACACACACACACACACACACACACACACACACACACACACACACACGCAATGACTTAAATTAAATGCCATAATGATACGAATTGTTACGACAAACTGTTCTCTGTCATTTGTAGCTGTGTCTAACAATGTGCTGTCAGAGAACATGCACACATGCACCCTGGCTGGCATAAACAAACATGGTTTATGGAGCTGAGCAGGGACATGGAGATGGTTTCAGTTGTTTGTTTTGAATATACTCACCTCACCTCAACGGAAACAAAACACTGAATACAATACACAGAATATGCAGTGTTTTCGTATGAATACATATTGGAAAATTATACCAACTTGTATACAAACTTGCCCGCTCTAGGCTGCTCAATAGACCACAGTACTGCGGTCCCATTTAGCATTTTCTTCAAAATACACCTTTTTGCTACTACTCCTACCGATTTGGTCAACAAAATCGGTGCACATTATCTCTGTAGTCATGTAATCAAGATGTATCTGACAGACTTTTCAGATTCCATTCTGATTGGCTACGATTGGCTTTCAAAGCAGTGAACGTACTAGTGTCCAATTGCCGTGAATCTTTCACATACACTCCCAATAAGGCCAAGGCAGAACCGTCCCACCAAGTTTTCCAAATCGGCGTCATGGTGGTGCTATAATAGGTCGCTTTATGTTTTGGCTTATAACTCTTGAACCGTAGGTCATACAATCAAAGGGCGAGCACAGAAACCTGAAAGGTCGTCTTTGTTTTCAAAATTCGGCGAAGTTTCATAAAGTTATATTAAAGTACATTTTCAGTCAATAGCACGGCCGCCCCCAACCCCTCTTCTAATTATTTCTTGATTTATTCATTTTTTAAGCAGAAAAAGCACTCTAGCCAGCGCTTTTTCTTAGAAAACATGAGTTACACGATTCTCATTACGCCCCTGTTCTTTTTTTTGCTGATGATTAAGATCCAGTCTCTCATCATGATAAATTAAGAGGCAGAACATTTTCTTGTTCAGAACTCCACACCATCTGGTCAAAAAGTGCATAGACGATAGTTCCCACAAGACTACAACATTTTACCTCAATGGATGGCAAAATGCGCTTAGGCAGCAGCAATTTTGGACAAATAACAAACACTAATAAAAAAAAATTTAAAGAAAGAAAAATAATTTCAGTAATGTCCCTTTGCATATTTACTGTGACTACACTAAGTGAAACATGAACTGTTGTATACGTTGTTAATGAAAAATGCCTTTTTATTTCACTTTTTGTTTTGTTTAGAGAGCGTAGAGAGGTGATGTGAAAAGTAGAGTCTGTAACGTGTGGGCTGGCTATTGACATGCAAGAAGGAACTGTGCAGCTGCTATTTTCCATAATGTGGGAGGTGATTTTGTCAACAAAAAAAAATCGATTTGAAATAATGAGTTGAATTTACACGAGCATATCCTGTCAATATAAATTACAGTCTTCATTTTTTGCACCTTATCGTATCTGTCAGGCAGATGTTGTAACATCCTTGTGAGCTTGTAGATCAGCTATTTTTGAAAAACGTTGAACAGTAATGACGTGCCAAAAATAGGGAGACCAGGTTGAAAGTGGTTGTGTCTCTTTGAGTTTTATAAATATTTAACCAAGATACCCAAAAGTATCAGCGGTATCAGTGGCCATTTTGGACACAAATAACATGGCTGCCAACGTCTTTGACTTCATTACCTACAAGTAAGACGCGCGAACGCTGGAAGCGAACGCAGCTCGAAAATATTTTGTATTTACGGACGCGTGTGTGTGTGTGTGTGTGTGTGTGTGTGTGTGTGTGTGTGTGTGTGTGTGTGTGTGTGTGTGTGTGTGTGTGTGTGTGTGTGTGTGTGTGTGTGTGTGTGTGTGTGTGTGTGTGTGTGTGTGTGTGTGTGTGTGTGTGTGTGTGTTTTGACTGTAGCTGCACTCTGGCGCACTCTGGCGGCCGCACACAATATTGCACACAGAGACACAGAGACACACACACACAAGGCGAGCAGAGTTTCATAGTAGGCTCCACTTGGGCGGAGGCGCGGCTCCTTCCGCGTTCGCAAAGAGTCTCTGCAAGCATGTCCGGCGAGGACACGCTTTGATTGGCCAGTGTTCGCTTTGACTGATAGAAAGATACCTTTTATTTATCTCGCGGGGGAAATGAAGGTTGTGTACAGCAATACAAGGCCAAAAGAAAAAACAAGAAGCATCAACAATACAGAGCAACGGTATACGGAAGTAAAACCTCTACAACTGTCCTGCACTATGCAGGAAAAAATAGTGTCCATTATAATCAGTGCCTCATAAGTGTCTCACCGTATCCCGTCATAAGACAAATAAAGTGTCCATTACAATCAGTGCAATGCCAATAAAAAAAAGTAGTGGTGCCTTGGCAAATGCCAGGATTAAATTCGTTGTCTCCCCTATACATAGTAATACAGTCAAGCCCCTCGCAGGGACCCCCCTGAGTCTGTACATTTATGGAGGGATGATTGTTATTGCTTAAATATGTAATTTTATAATTTTGTGGGACATCTACATGCTATATAGTTGTTAAAAAGTTACATAGTGCTGCTTTAATAAGAGCTTGTAACTAATGATAACTACATGGGATCCTTATTGTTCCCATTTCCTGAAAGTAACGGTTTTGGGCGTATAAGGTTAATACAAGTTCTGAACCTGTTGAGGAAAAATGTGTGGTGCGTGTTCGCATGCTCGTGTGTGTTTGTGTGTGAGGTTTTCCCTTAAGAGGCTTCCTGTTTTCTGTGGTGGATCAGAATGTCACTTTTTGCCTGGCTGGCACCAAATTGGTGGTGTTCCAATTCATCAGAGCTTGTAAAGGATCAGATTGGGACAGGTGCTCTGTGTCACTACTTTACACCCAGCTGATAAGGGCAGAGATTGTTGAGTTTCTGATTGCCTTGCAGATGAATGTGTGTGTGTGTGTGTGTGTGTGTGTGTGTGTGTGTGTGTGTGTGTGTGTGTGTGTGTGTGTGTGTGTGTGTGTGTGTGTGTGTGTGTGTGTGTGTGTGTGTGTGGGGGGGGGGGGGGGGGGGGGGGGTGTGTTTGAATGCAACACGGGAGAACCCCCCCCCACGCTTATTTTTTTCTCCCATTTATATTCAAAAATGTTAGTAATAGCAAGACCTTGCTGATCTACAAGCTCAGTTGAAAAGGTTTGACCTTTTTGTGGTTGATTACAGTGGTGTAAAGTAACTAAGTACATTTACAATTTTGAGGTATTTTGGAATATTTCCAATTTTCAATACTTTTACTTCTACTCCACTACATCCGAGGCAAATATTGTACTTTTACTCCACTACAATTATTTGAAAACTTTACTCGCTAGTTACTTTGCAGATATAAATTCTTATATTATAAAACATACATTAACCACTTAAGTCCTATTTTATACATACGCTTTTTGCAAACAGCCGATCTACAAGCTATCTAGTGAGAATAAGGTCTGCTAGGTCTGCTATTTTCACAATTATTTATATAATATAAGTTATAAGTTTCTGGAATATCTTTGAATTTTGGGGGAAAATGTCTAAATTCAAACACAGCAATGCATTCATGTAAAAAAAATTATTGTGCTTGTATTTTTGAATACTTAAGTATTGTTAAAAGCATGTACTTTTGAATAATTATTCTTATATAGTATTTTTAAAAAGCAACTACTCCAGTACTTGGCATATACCCCAGGTTGGGAAACGACTGTTTAGAAGCTAAACCCCCTTTCTTCTTTTCTTCTTTCCTTCCTTCCCTCCTTCCGTTCCTGTCTTTTATTCCGTTCTTCCAGGAGCATGAGCGTGTCCACCAGCCTGGCCCCTCCCCCAGCTCCCAGAAGCCTCGGGTCTTTAACTGCTCCTCCTGTGACAAAGCGTTTGCCAAGCGCAGCCAGCTGGAGCGACACAACCGCACACACACAGGTAACGCTTCAACAGGGTCATAAAAAGGAAGGGAAAATGACTAAAGTATATGGATTATTTGGGCACATGAACCCTGTGGGCACCTCAACGTTAAATTAGCAGCTTTATTCCAGAAATGTTATAATAAAAAAAAGAAAACGAATACATTTATGCTAGCTTCTCAACTTTTTTATGTCAAGGACCCCCAAAATGATATGTATTTGGCCGCGAACCCCGAGCTAAAATAAATTGTTCCAGGGACACACCCACCAGAAGCAAAGTTAAAAATGTTCGCTTAAAAAATATATAAATATTATTCAAATATTTGCACACATTGTCACTATCACTGCCTTTGGTCCCAAAAACGACTCAGGTTGTTCTTCATACTGGTAGATTTATTGCACTCTTACTGGCAAACAATCCAACAACGTAAAACTGTACAAAACAAAGCATAAACAATACACGCACATAAATAATGGAACATTAAAGTATAAACAACATGAATGTAATGAAAACATGACTGAAACACAAACACACCTCGCTGACTGCACATAAACCAAAGGGAATGAGAGAATCCGTGGTCGACAACAGCAACGCACAACTGGAACAAAATACATCAAATCAACATACAGTAAGAAGACACATGATAGGAACGTAAATGTACACATTTATAAAGCAAAGACAAGTCCGTCCCGCACACGCTCAAACAAGACGCTCCTTAGTGAGCGGAAGTGTATCAGTGTAACACGCTTGTGAGTCTGCATGAAACCACACCTTATAAAGTGTTCCGGCTTTATCCAGACAATTAGACCTTCCGGTGCAACAAATACATGGTAAACCCAAGTTCAGGACAAATAAATGATATTACAATAGAGAAATGAAAAATAAACAAATGACCACCTATTATGGCAGCTACAGTCACGATTCTTCAAAAATAGCTAAAAGTATAAAATAGTTAAAGTGGTTGAAATGATTGTGACGCTATATTAACACATCGGGTGCCAAACACGGTCTGAACCGTGTTTGCGCAGAGTAGCGGTCCGGTGCCGAACACGGTCCAGACCGTGAAATATGTCTTTTTGTTTTTTTCGTTTTTCTCCACACGGGCGGGGCTAGAGCAGCTCTGGGAGTACCCATTGTGATCTTGAGAAGGATAGGCCAGATAGATCACCGGAAAAACAAAAACATGGCTGCCATCCACTTCCTGTCTATTTCCTTCTTTAAAACACCTATATCTCCGAATCTGTTTCCGGTGGGGAAAACCGGTCATGCGCGATGCGCGATCCCCCCCCATTGTAACTCGCGAGTGAAATGTTATCGTTCCAGGTTGTAGCCAGGGTCATCGCGCAACATGAATGGATGGTTTTTTTTACATGGATTTGCTCCTCGTGGAGTCTAGAGCTTTAAACAGCAAAGCGCAGTCAATGGGGAAACTACTTTTGCTGGGGACCCCCTGGAACCACCCCAAGGACAACTGGGCGTTCCCGGACCCCAGTTTGAGAGCCAATGGTTTGGGGCACGTACCACATAGGCTCCGATGCCTGACAGTGAGTCCCAGGTTCCACTCCCAGACCGGGCAGACCATTTGCTTTATGTCACTCCCCTACACTCTCTCCCAGTTTCTTCTCTCTCTCACTGACTTATCAACAAAGGACCCCAAAATCTGATTTAAAAAAAAAAGGAAAAATGTCCAGGAAAGGAAACATTTACAATGGACATTTTGAGAAACTTTTAGACTACGTCTAAAAGTTTGCTGGCAGTATGAATGGGCACCTGTGTCTGAAGTGTTCTCGTCGGATGGACTTTTAGACTACTTCTCAAAGTGTAGTTGTGTAGATAGGAGATATACAGTAGCATGTGCCAGCACTGTGAAAGTAGACTATTGACGGATTGAGGACATACTGTATATATTTGGGTGAGTGAAATTCAATGTATTTTCAATTTTTTTATTATACTGTATGTGAGTTATGTAGGGAGAATCTAAAATGGAACTGCAACACCAGCCATCTCCCCATTTTCACGTCGGATAGCCACTGAAGGTTCATGCTTCAAGACAGTCCATCCGCCGAGAAAACTTCAGACACACAGGAGCAGCAGTTGTAGTTGTAGAAGAGAATTGACACTGGAGCAGCTCGGACAATTAAAGCCTTTTTTTTATATAGGTGCTGTGCTGGTACAAGAAGGAGTGACTCCTTCTTGTACCAGCATCTATATAAAAAAGAGGCTTTAACAACTTTTTAGTTTCACGCACGCACGCAAGCACACACACGTGCACACACACGCACACGCACACACACACACACGCACGCACGCACGCACGCACGCACGCACGCACGCACGCACGCACGCACGCACGCACGCACGCACGCACGCACGCACGCACGCACACACACACACACACACACACACACACACACACACACACACACACACACACACACACACACACACACACACACACACACACACACACACACACACACACGCACTTGCAACGGTTCATTGATTTTACCACGGCAAAGGTAGCTACAACACAAACTTGAACTGAGAAGAACTAATATACTTGTACTTTTTTGTAGAACTAATATATTTGTACTGTTTTGTCGAGCTGCTGCTTTTAGAAGGTGTGAAGTGACTCAGGGCCAGTCTTTTGGCTGGCTTAACAACGAAGCCTTGACACACACACACACACACACACACACACACACACACACACACACGCTAAGGCTACAAGTATTCCAATTATAAAAACAAAGGAAACTAAACAAATGCACTGGGGGTGCATTTGTTTAGTCTCTTGTTCTGTGTCTGTCGATTGTGCCCTTGATCTTTAAATTGGCTCAATTTAATCCTCTCTTTGGCGTAGCCTTCTGATCATTCCCACCCACCCAAACAAACAAACATGCACGCAGCATGCAAGCACACAAGCACACAAATAGTCCATGAGCCAGAGCCCCAAAATTGAGCAATGATTATCGAAAGAGTGGGCAAAACCAAACCTATATTAAATTGTTCATAGGGTCAATACGAGTAAATAAATATATGATAACCTTTCCACAGGAGCAGCTTTTTCATGGTTATCACACATTTTGTTATTTTCCCCATACATACATGACAGGTGAAAACATTACAACATTTTAAAAATAGTTATCATAATGAAACTTCCTGAGTTGATTACTTACATGAAGACAATGATTTATCGTATTACAAGTTTTCTGAAATTGTATTTTTAAATATGCAAATTAGGCATTAGGAAAATATGCCCAAATTTGCATAACTTTCCAGAATCAACATTGGAACATTGGACAAAGCCAGAGTCAACATACTTATTTCATTTTGTTAAGATGTTGGAGTCAAAGGTTTTTAACGAGGGAATATTCAATATCTGGCTCAATTTTGGGGCTCTGGCTCATGGACTAAATGCCTAATTTGCGTATTTAAATATACAATTTCAGAAAACTTGTAATACGATAAATCATTGTCTTCATGTAAGTAATCAACTCAGGAAGTTTCATTATGATAACTATTTTTTAAATTTTGTCCTTTTTTCACCTATCATGTACGTATGGGGGAAATAACAAAATGTGTGATAACCATGAAAAAGCTGCTCCTGTGGAGAGGTTATCATATATTTATTTACTCGTATTGACCCTATGAACAATTTAATATAGGTTTGGTTTTGCCCACTCTTTCGATAATGAAATCTTGTCTGGCTCATGGATTAAAAGGGCCGAATGCTGAGAGCAGTGTAAAAATGTAATATGGAAGAGTTATAAAAACCAGAGTCATCTGCCAGGAGACATGCCCTATTACCTTGCCAGGAGACATGCCCTATTACCTCGAACCATTATTTCTCTGGAGATAGTTTAGGTTTTGTGCTTAGAATTTAGTTGAGGAATTGTAATATTTTCGCAGGTGCTTTTGGCAGATTTTTAATAAGCCCCCCCACCCCACCCGCTTCACCTCAGCATAAACAGAACAGCATGCAGTATTTTCTTAAGCATGGGGATATTTAACCAACTTTTCTGTTCAACTCCCCACTTGCCTGATCTAGGCTGCTCGTTATTCACGTTGACTCACTAGACCACAGAACTGCAGCTCCATTGTTACTGCGGGAATTTGGGATTAGTTTGGCTACTGTTTCTACCTTCCACAATTTTCATTATCAGCAGCAGTTAGTTACATACTATATACAAACACCAAACAATGCACAGCATGTGATTAGCAGTTGTACATAATCTATCAGTGTTTGGCAAGCTACTTGGAAAGTGTAGTGAGCAAAGCTACCAGTTACTCTTCATTAAATTAAATGTCAGTCAGTGAACTTAATTCAACTTCAGTGTCTGCAATCAGCTAGTTCCACTACATCCCATAAGCCGGAGGAGAGAGTGTTGCAATTAGCTAGTTTGTAGAGGGATGCTTATCCCTTAGCCTGGAGGCAGGGCCGCACCAAGGGTAGTGCGAACGGTGCGGCCGCACAGGGCCCCGTGCTTGGGGGAGCCCTGCAAAAAAAGTAAAAAAAAAAAAAAAAAAAATCTTTTTTTTTTAAATGAACAGAATCACATTTATTAAGAGTTATAAAAAGAAATAACCGCAAATAACCACCAAAAACTCGGAAATATCCGCCCAAAACCGCAATCCTCGCGAATCCTCCATGCCTGTGTGTGTGTGTGTGTGTGTGTGTGTGTGTGTGTGTGTGTGTGTGTGTGTGGGTGTGGGTGGGTGGGTGGGTGGGTGGGTGGGTGCGCGTGCATGTCTTGAAGTGGCGCATGTGTTGCACTCCTGTTTGTGTTTAATTAGTGTAACTGGTTACATCTTTGTATTGCAATCAGCTGCAGCTTGTGAGGCCGTGCTCATATAGACGTACAGACTAACACACTCGGTCAGGTGATGGAGTGGTTGGCACCACTCAAAAACAACAACAAAATACATTGCAATGCATAGGAGAATATACATCAGCAATATTCATCATCTCTGTTGGCCATGAAATCAGCCACCATTTGAAACATTCATAGACAAAAGTAATGAAGTCGTCTGACCTTTCTCTGAAACCTTTAACTGCAGACCTACTTAACAGATAAGACCTGATTATCAGTGCACAAAGAACCAGTTATAACTATTTCTGTGACTCCACCATCCAAGTGCTTGTGATTTATGAACAAAAACTAAATTTACTATAGTCAGTACGTCCCAATGCCAAGGGAAAATAGAGTGAACAAATGTTTGTGTGATTATTTAGGCTGATCTAGAATCAGCGCAAAGTAAGGCAGCACTAGCAGCAGGCTCTCAGAATGAAACCAAGTGCCTTGGCCAAAAAAAAAATACTGTTTCTTTTGCACTGAAAAGTATCGGTTCTGGCACCATTTCAGGCACCAACGCACCGCTTTTAAAATACCGGTTTAGCACCGGTATCAGATAAAACCCAATCGACCCTAGTGCCCAGTACGCACAAGAAAATGTGGATAGGATTCATATCCGAACAAGATGCACCACATTTTTCTTTGTCGATATGTTGCGGCGTAGCAAAAGTTGTCTTTATGAACGGGAGTGTGGACTTCAGCTGGCCTATTAGCTTGGTCTCTTTCTCCCTGGAAAGGGCAACAGTGAATGTGAATAATAGTGATTTAATGTGGCATAGCCTTACACACACACAAAAAAGAGGGAAAAGAAGAAAACGAGTCCGGGAGAAATGTTTCCTGTTTAGGAGAAAAGGTGGCCTTGGAAGCACTGAATAGCTCCTATAGAGCATCGCAGTTCCCGCCCACTTCCTGGTTTTTCGTGGTGCCGGAAGGAACAACTCAATGCATTTTTCCCATTGACATTTCCAAAAATATTTATATCTATTAATTTAAGCCTCGAATCAAGCCATCATGACATGACATGAATCATGACCATAAAACGTTTGATTCTGTGATTATTTTTTTGAAAACGGCAAAACAAAGGGTATTTATTAAATATAGTATATCATATAATTAAATATAAAATAAAAGAAATCACAGAAAAAAAACGTTTTATGGTCATGATTCATGTCATGTCATGATGGCTTGATTCGAGGCTTAAATTAATAGATATAAATATTTTTGGAAATGTCAATGGGAAAAATGCATTGAGTTGTTCCTTCCGGCACCACGAAAAACCAGGAAGTGGGCGGGAACTGCGATGCTCTATAGAATGAAGGTTTGTTTGGCTGATATTAGAGACCCGGCATGCCCCCTTTGGCTCTGGAGAAAGGGCTGTTTAATAAATGGAACCATTACCGTGATTAAGAGTGAAATGGGGCTGTTTACAGGCTACCGCTCTTCCCTTTTGACGGGGGTGTCCACTGAGCGCCATTAAACACAAAAATATATTGTACACAGACGGTAGACAGTTCTCTCTGTCAACTCCCCTCCCTCTCACCCCCCCCCCCCCCCCCCCTCTTCGCTTTAACGACTGTGAGTTGACAGCCAGCTTATAGTTTACAGAGTGGACCTCTCAGTTTGACTAGGTCTATTTACTGTATAAGGGAACTCTCCCACCGGCATCGGCAAAAAAAGGAGGAAATTCATTTTCTTTTCCCCTTTGAAGTTGTCGCAGAGCTCTGAATCTGTCTTGAGAGATTACTAGCAAGATAACTTGAGAACGGACAGGCATATTTTAATGAAACATGGAGGGAAGGATGAGTACGCTGCCCCATCAAGGTTACAACGGCAGAAGTAGAACAAGACACGCGTTTTCAAAGCGGGCACCGCAGCTGACAGCGGGCGCAAGGGGGGCCTATTGGGGCCGAGCACCTAGGCTCTAATGTAGCCTGACAGTGCATCGCGGATTCGAGTCCCGTTACCGGTCGATCTTTACTGCATGTCTCTCCCCATCTCTCTCTCCCTGTTTCCTGTCCATCTCCACTTTCCACTATAAATAAAGGCAGAAAAGACCCCCCAAAAAGGGGGGGGGATTGAAAAGGAAAAAACTAAAAACTAATATATAATCATTATTTTTTTTCAATTCTCTATTATGGCTGTTTGGAGGTCCTTGGCATGGAAAGGTTTGGGAAACCCTGGAACAAGAGATGTCGGCCTGGGCAAGGTTTGCACCGGCAGGGGCGTCTGTTGTAAATTGTGACTCTTGTGTTCCAGGTGAGCGGCCCTTCAAGTGTCTTCAGTGCGACAAGGCCTTCAACCAGAAGAGTGCCCTGCAGGTGCACATCGTCAAACACACGGGCAAGAAGCCCTTCAAGTGTGAGGTGTGCAGCATCAGATTCACACAGAAGAGCAACATGAAGCACCACATGAAGCGCTCGCACGGCTACGGTATGGAGCACATCAGCACCGACCACGCACGTACGCACGCACGCACACACACACACACACACACACACACACACACACACACACACACACACACACACTGACTAAATGACATCAGATGGACATTTAACCCATTAAAACCGGGAAAGCATGTTTGTCATTTTCGATTTTAGCGTTGGCTATTCAAAAATAGCAGATATACAAGCTCACGGAAGTAAATAGCTTGTACATCTGCTATTTCTGATTTTTTTTTTTTTAATCTTGAAAGTGCTTCAAAAATGTTGAATAATTTTGGATTTTTTTTTACTCAAATCTTCTGTTCTGGGTGGCCGGGGGGGGAGGGGTTGTGAACTTGTAAGTTTGGTTATTTTCACAATATTTATCTGTGGAACCGAGTCAAACTAAATGTAATGCCTACAATTCCAAGTGCTTGTCAGGGTGGGGGGGGGGGGGGGGTCCCCAGTTCACCTCAGTCCTGTCCTGGCCTCACTTCACTGGCTCCCTCTCAACTTTAGAATTCATTTTAAGGTTCTTTTATTTGTCTTTAAATCTTTAAAGAGACTATCTCCGCTGTACCTCGCTGAGCTCCTATAGCCACACACCCCAGCCAGGGCTCTGATGTCTGCTGATAAGTCGATTCTGATCGTTGTCTAGCAAAAAGACCAGGGGTGGCCGCGCCTTAGCGGCTGCCGCCCCCAGACTCTGGAACGACTTGCCTCTCTCCATCCAAACTTTTAAGACCTTTTTATTACCAAATCGGCCAAGCTGTGAAAATAAAGTGTAAGAAAGAGGCAAACATTATGAAAATATCTGATCTCACAAAATAAAGTGTAAGAAAGAGGCAAACATTATGAAAATATCTGATCTCACGGCGCCTCGCAGTGCGAGGCGTTGTGAGATTGTAAGTTCGGCTATTTTCACAATATTTATCTGTGGAAACCCGAGTCAAACTGAATGTTATGCCTACAATTCCAAGTGCTTGTCAGGGTGAGGGGTCCCCAGTTCAATTATGATTATTTTGTCCCCATTATGACCACAGATATGATTTTTCATTTCAGCTGGTCTTTAAAATAACACGTTTTGGTCTCGCTCTCTTTTGCTCTCCCCTCTTGGCTCCCCAAGGCACATAGATCTTTCTGTATGAGATGGACTTTATTTCTGAGGCAGAGCTCATCTATGATTGATCTGCTCCTTAAGGCACGTCTCTCCTTTACAACTTGGTTCTCACTGTGAACTTTGTCCTGAGGGTCTAGTACATGCGGTGTAGCTGGAGAGGGTTTGCATTATTGATCAGCAGGGTTGTACTCCTGCACACATTATCAAAGCCAGGAAGCAGTGCCAACATTGTGGACAAACATTCATCCATGTGGTTTTCCCTGACTTCTGATTAATCCATTAAAACGCATCCGTGTCATTTTAAGATTTATTTGTGCTATAAAAAAAATAGCAGATCTACGAGCTTGCTATTGTGTGCAAATCTGTGTGCAAATGTGTGCAAATCTTTATTCTACAAATGTCTTCTAAATCCTAACAGTTTTTTGAAAAAACTTATGTTGCTATAATATTAGTGGTGCTCCAACTTTTCCATGTCAGGGACCCCCAAAAACGATATGTATTTGGCCGTGGACCCCCATCTCAAAATATGTTGTTCCAGGGACCCACAGAAGCACAGATCGGAGTTAAATAAATTTGATTTAATTTTTTTTAATCTTTTTTACTATGATTTGCCCAGGGTCCGCAGAGAGTTGTTCCACGGTCCGGTCATGGACCGCGGTCCGCCTGTTGAGTATCCCTTGTATATGGGATAAACAAGGGAAATTGGAAGTGGTTGAAACAAACAAATGTGCAGACAAAACTGTAACTGGAACACAAGCTGATCAATTATCTTTGTTGTGTTCTCTCTCCTGATGGGAGGAATTTATAACTGGAAATGTATACTCTGTTTACTAAAGAGCTGGAGAGACCAGTTACTTAGCAAACACTGAGTCAATAGCAATAATTATTAGCATAATAGACCTTCAACTTTTTTAACAATACAACTTTTGTTTAAACTATAGGGCTGTCAAACGATTAAAAACTTTAATCAGATTGATCACAGATTAATAATAATTTAGTCATGATTAATAACCATTCTCTGTTCAATTTAGTGGGAACGGATAACTGTTTCTCTCTGTCTATCTCTCTCTCTGTGTCTCTCTGTCTCTCTCCGTCTCTCTCTCTCTCTCTCTCTCTCTCTCTCTCTCTCTCTCTCTCTCTCTCTCTCTCTCTCTCTCTCTCTCTCTCTCTCTCTCTCTCTCCGTCTCTCCGTCTCTCTCTCTCTCTCTCTCTCTCTCTCTCTCTCTCTCTCTCTCTCTCTCTCACTCTCACTCCATTGTGCTACACAAGTGGTTTCCTAAACTTTTTAGCTTAAGTCCCAAAAGAGATATTAGACGTTTTGCCCGGGACCCAAACTACTAGTGAAATTAGCCGATCTACAAGCTCGCAACGTGTCGCATCGCAACGTGTCGCATCGCAACACGTTGCGAGCAAACGAGGGTTTTGTACATTATATACAAGACCCTCATTTACTGCATATTATGCAAACTAAATATATGTGAGGCAGTAGCAACCGAGAGAAACAGGACTCAATCTGCATCAGCTGCAAGTGCAACATGTTGTGTGAAGGGCTGTAACACACACACGCACACACGCACGCACACACACTCTCTCTCTCTCTCACACACACACACACACACACACACACACACACACACACACACACACACACACACACACACACACACACACACACACACCATCTTACCCGTTTCATAAAAACAATCCCCTAGGCATCTTTTTCCCCATTATTCTCTCTCACACACACACACACACACACACACACACACACACACACACACACACACACACACATCCATACTTCCATAAAAACAATCCCCTTACACAAACACATACACTTAAATACACACACCGCACATTTTTCATTTCATCCGACATCCCCTCCAGGCTGGCAGGTCTGTGTTGACGTGGAGTTGTAGAAAGATGCTGACAGCTCTATTCTACAGTGTCTGTTGGAGACGAGTTCCAAAACTCATTCTCCACTCCATCTTCCCCTGCTGGGTCTGTCTGAATGTTTAACCCATTAAGACCGGGAACGCATCTGTGTCATTTTAATATATCTTTGGCTATTCAAAAATCATGATTTTTTTTGGCAAATCTTTGAATATATATATGTTATAAAGTGTTTTTTTTTTTACTCCAATCTGTGCTTCTGGGGGGGTCCCTGGAACGACATATTTTGAGATGGGGGGTCCGCGGCCAAACACATATCATTTTGGGGGTCCTTGACATGGAAAAGTGGGAGCACCACTGATATAGCAACATACTGTTAGTTTAGAGAACATTTTTAGATATGTATTTGGCAGCGGACACCCCCCATCTCAAAATGTTTTGTTCCAGGGAACCCCATGAAGCAAAGATTTGAGTTACAAATATTCGCTTTAAAATAATATAGATTTAGAAGATAGAAGATTTGCACACATTTTGAAGATTTTTCAAAAATAGCAGATCTACAAGCTCGTAGCGCGGCAATGAGCTTGTATATCTGCTATTTTTGAATAGCCAATGACACAGATGCGTTCCCGGATTGAATGGGTTAAAAGCGTTACTCTATACCTTCACTAGATTCCACTGAGTTTTGGACCGGCACCGGATGCACTCTCCTCCTTCAGTGCAGTCTCTCTCTAGTCTAAAGAATGCTAATTGTACCTAACCTCACGCTAACCTAAAACGTTTTTCGTAACGCTTGGGAAGTCGGAATAATGGGCCCATTTTGACTAATTGGACAGCCGCCTCCAGAGTCTCGTCCTCACACTTTCCAACTCCATGGTGTAGTTTGCTTTGGCTTTGAAAGGATTAGTTACTTTGCTACTTTACTTTTGTTCTTCATTGATTTTTATTTGCATTTGTTACATTTTGTTCTCCGTTCATTTGCATTTGCAGTAGACAGAACAAAGCCATGAATTTAGGATACACATTTTTTTTTAGGGGTAGACAATCGGAATCTTGCCAACTCTAGGCTGAATTTTCTTTTTGACTTTCTTTTATAAAGATAATAGTTTAAGGCAGTTTCTAAAACGCATAGTTCCAGTCCCTGATGCCGATTGAGTCCTGTACTAAAATATTCTTTAAACACGTTTAGGACCGCATGTATCAGTCTCACTCTGCCAATGGCAGTATTCACCGGCATGGTAAATTCCATGGATATATTACCGTTATGATTTAGTTTTTCATACGGCAAGGTAAGAGGACCGCTCCTTTTAATCCTGTGAATGTACAATGTTTTACAAATCACACTTTAAACAAGGCAGACATGGCGGCACGTATCCTTTGCATAGCAAATCCTTGGTTTGTGATGGCAGTCGCAGAGACTAATTTCTTTGTTGGAATTAGTCTATGATTTTTATGTTGGCTCCAAAAACGATCACCAGCACTCATTGGAATTCCGTTTAGGATGTCCCATTTATTGTTAACCCAGCACTAGTTCAAGACACTGATGTTTTCGGCCCACAACCTTCCTAAGCGCGATTAAATTAAATCATTAATCACGTTGCGAAGGCCGTGGGCCGAAACGTCCGTGTCTTGAACTGCTGCTGTGTTATCAATAAATAAGAGATCCTAAAAGGAATTCAAGTGAGTGCTGGTGATCTGTTTTTGAACTAGTGTTTCGTGTCAGAGCCGTGCACTGCCGACAAGTGTGAACTGAACTATTTAACTGCACAAGTGCTTGCATTCGCTTTTTCCAAGTTATGATTTTTATGTTGCCATGTTTGGTAAGAGTTCAGGTGGTGCACGCGCACATCCAAGAATTGCGACGGGTGCTGGACAAAATGTAGCACATGAGGTGGAGAGAAAAGTCTGCACAACGTTCTTAGATGCTCCTATAATATAAATGTATTAATCCACTAAGACCGGGAAAGCATCTGTCATTTTTTATTTTATCCACTTTAACCATTATCTTATACTTTGGCTATTAAAGCGAACATTTGTAACTCAAATTTTTGCTGCTGAGGATTCTACAAACAGAAAAAAACTTATGTTGCTATAATATCAGTGGTTCTCAAACTTTTTCATGTCAAGGACTACCAAAATGATATACTGTATATACTTCAAATCAGGCTTCATTAAAAGTGAATGGACATAATTCTCACCCACACACACACACACACCTCCTAATATTTCTATTTTTGCATCTGTCGTCTCCGGAAACATTAATCATGATCGGCTAATTAATTCGCCAAAGTGTGGTCACACTTGCAGAAACACACTGAGGAACATAATAATTAATGTTCCGCTCTCAATGTGTCAAAAAAGAACTAAAACTAAAAGAAACCCCATAAAAATGGGTTTGAATTTGCCTCATGAATCCCTCTTATGCACCCTCGCTTCAAAAACAAGCAATAGATAAAAAATTTCTTTATATGTTTTGACAAATGTTGTTCATATAAACATTTAGTTTGAGGTCGTTGGCACTAGGCTATTGGAATTGATTTTACACAAAGGATAACGCATAATAGCTCTACACATGTTTCATCCCACATGCGAGTGCCCAACACTTTTGTGTGTACCTAATGAATGAATTACAGTGGGAATAACAATGATGAATCAGACTATATGCTTGTGGAAACACTCATAGTTGCACTTTAGTATGAAATCGGAGCATACGCCCGCGTCGTGAATGAGGCCCAATGTGTATTTTTCAAATTCGACTTTACTTGTGGGGACATTAAGGCCCTCACAAGTTTAGTAATACCAGCACACACACACACACACACACGCACACACGCGCACACACACACGCACACACACACATACACACACACCAGCACTGGCTAATTGACTCCAGAGCTTGTCCACAGACATGCAGAGATATTGACCCCTCATGTCAGTGGCCACTCTCACTTCACATGGCCGCTGGGTAATAAGCTGCTTGTTAAAATTGGAGTACACATCGATTTTGTGCTCGGAACATTTGCAAGTCAAGTGTTAATCTTTCAGCCCGGCTATGGCTGGTGATCACAGTTAAAGTTAGGTTAGGGGATGTCTGTTGCAAGAAATTAATCCTCCAGTATTAAGTATTAAATAGTTGCCTTCAGAGCTGTCAAATAACTGGCTCAAAGCATCGGACTCAGACGATTTCCCCTGAACATTTTGCTCAACAACATAAATAATGGAAGTGAAGAACGATTCTAATGCATAACCATCCGTTTTTCACTTCAGAGGACAGCAACACGATGATGAGTACATTTTGCGATGTTTACAGAGCTCAATGAGATCTGCTGGGGCTGCTATTAAATGAATATTTCAGCAGAATGCTGACATTTTTAATATCCTTCTTTACTGAAGTGTGAGAAGTCTTGCCATCTGGACGTGGCTTTGCATCTGTAGTCGCCCACCACCATTTTTTTTCAATGTAGAAACCCTGGCATGAAACTGCAAAAAATCGGAAATAATTCTGGCAGTCAATGTGGGTTAAAGATTTGCACAAGATTAAAAAAAAAAATGCAGATCTACAAGCTTGTAGCGCTGCACTCGGTGCCGCGCTATGAGCTTTGTATATCTGCTATTTTTGAATAGCCAAAGAAATCTTAAGATGACACACAGATGCGTTCCCGGTCTTAAAGGGTTAAGACTTCACAGCTGGCTGGACAGTTGTTAATAAGTGCCCTCGGGAGCTAGTTTGTTCCTAGTTGTACTGCTTTGTGTTGTGCTTAGATGGGGTTATGTCACAGTTTTGTTTTTAAAGTCTTGTTATCGATTAAACGAAAATAGCCCAAATTACTCATGTCAAATTGTGGGCTCGCTAAAGGCAAGCAACACTGTTACAGTATTTATTTATACAACCCTTAATTAGAGTTAGTGTGGGCTTTGCAGGCCCACGGTTAACAAAGGGAACACTTTGCACAGACTTTGGGCAAAGGTAAACCCCTTGGTGAGAAAAGAAGAGGTGAAAAGCAAGACATCACAACAAGATTGATTGATTGAATACTTTATTAGAAGTTTGCAAAAAAAAAAGCACAGGAAAGTACAGTTCAATAGACCGCCGAAGTCTGACGTCATTTACACATCCTTTGTTTGTCTACCTGGTTCGCAGTTTTCCACCCCCGTTCTGAATCCCATAGACGTATTTAATATCGCGTCAAATAAGAACTGTGTTCCAAAAATAAACAAATGACCACGGCGGGTTGACTCTTATGGATATGAAGCATCAACTGACGGTGAGAAAACGCTAATGTTACTTCCGCCAAATTAGTTACATTTTCGCCAGAAACAGACTGTATCAAATATAAGTGACTGACTATCATAAACTATACAGAACCTCCTCCCTGACAATAACGCCGACACGCGGTGTTTATTTTTGGACCACAATTCTTATATGAGACGATTCTAAGATGACCCAATGTTATTCTACATAGATAAATTACTTCCGCAAACCTGGGGATGAACGAGTGACGTCAGGACTTCGGTGCTCTATACAAGGTCTGCTAAGAGGATTTTAAACCAAAGAAAGCCTATCGCTTGTTTCCATTGGGGTCCTTTGTACTCAATTCATCGAAACATTTAATGACAGACAAATATACATTACTATGCAAAACATCATATAAACAGTTAGAAAACAAAAATAAAACTATGCACAGTAAACAGTTCGAGGGGGGGGGGGGGTGGGGGAGGGGGGACTTTTACAGGGGTCAGTTTCGAATTGCAGCCACCTGTAAGTGCTCTTTTAGAGTGGTTTTGATTGGAGAGTAGGGATTTACACTCCTTTACGACTGTTAGTAGGGCGTTCCACATTTTTGTGGCACAGCAGGAGAATGAATTTAACCCCTTGTTTGAGCCAAATCTGGGTTGAACGTGATTATTGGAGCTCCCTCTTGTGTTGTGATTGTGGACTTCATTGACGTTTGTGAAGTAGTTTGACAGGTACATGGGTGTCTTTGTGGTGTAGCGTATCTTGTAGACCAGGCCCATTGCAAGTTGCTGTACTCTGTACTCTGTCCTCTACCCTGAGCCATCTGACCATAGCAAAGTGAGCAAGGGATAAATGAGTTGCCTGAATACAAATTCCAGACATAAAAAAAGCAAAAAATAACCCACGAAGAAAGTCGTGACCAGTGAGTTTGCACACACTTACTCGCTCGCCCACTGCACTCAGAGCGTCGTGCCTGTCGTGACTGTCGTGACTGGCCGAGGTGCATCGTTTTGTGCCATCTTTGTTCAGTGCTGGCTGCAGGTATAAAATAATTTCTGTATCATTTATCACCTCTGGGCCAAATACCGTCTGCCGGAGCAAAGGGGCTGAAATTCACCACCTGAATTCACTGTGTAATGGACATGAACAATCTTGAGAGATAGACCTCTCCTAACATTGCAGCTGTGAGATGGAACTGATAGCTTGAGTTGAGACTCACCTATAGCCTAAGCTTACTGGTCTGGCTCACTTGATGATTTTGTTTGATACTTTGCGCTTGAGTAAATGTACTCAGTTACTTTACACCACTGGTCAGGGAGGGCATCACCACAGTCGAGGAGCATTCCACAGCCGAGTGACTGGAGGATGGGTGTAATGTGTAACGTGCACTCTCATCAGGACCGTAGCATCGCTGTAGTGTTCTGACTGAACTGAAGCTTCTGGATGCTCTTGGGGATCCCGACGAGTAGTGCGTTTGCAGCATAGTCTAGCCTTGAGGAGACAAAGGCGTGAACACTGTTTTGGCATCTGGCCAGGGTCTGTTCTCATGTGTACTTTGGCACATGGTTCGTGTACAGAAAGTAAAGTAGGGGAGAGAGAACACGACCTTGAGGGGAGTCTGTAAAATAATATAATTTAACTTTAACATTCAAACTCTTTACTTTAACTTTTACTTTAGTTATACATACATAATACTATAAAGTAGTATATTGATAAACACGGGCTGGTGCCAGGTGATGTCACATTATATGGGACATAAAAGTGGGACAGCTTTACTTTCTATTAATGATTGCATATCTGCAAAATCCGTTAATACCCTAAAGTGATCTTGATTTGCTTCCACAACACTTCTAACATATTTCTCAATGATAAATCTGTTTAATGGTAGGGAAATTATCGATGAAATCATTAATCGATTGTTGATTCACCTTATCGATCAATCATCGTTTGTATTGATAAGCGGTGATTTTCCTGAGAACTTGACAAAAATAGAACCGAGATAAAAGTAAAACACAATGAAGGATTTGGGGATAAGTAAAGTGCTGATGCAGTTGCTTGAGCACTTTCTGCTGTTCTAGCTATTGACTCCCAAGAAAGTTACTGGAGAAGACAATCTGGAGCCTTTCTTTCTCCAACTCTCTGCCTTGATCATTTCAAAATATAAAGTACATAAATAGGAACTGCTTTCCCATGTTTAGCAGAAGGAAAAAAAAACTTGCTGAAACTATTTTTCTTCCTGTCTTGGAGTACGGTGACATAATGCTGGTGTTGGCACCCATACGCCCCTAGAGATGCTGCCTATATCTCACTCTGCTCTCAGATGTACTACCGGTGATACCGACAGTACCCATCAATCATTGTAACCTCTGCCAAAAGGTTTGTGAGCCCTCTCTCTCTCTCTCTCTGTGAGACAAGATCAACATTGGCATAATGTTTGTTCATAAAGAGCTCCAAAACAAACTACCAACCTGCCTACCTTACTTCATTATTAGACCTCAATGTAAACCTCCGGCTCCAAACTAGGAAAGACTGCTTTTAGTTTTTGTGCCCCACACTCGTGTAATTATCTGCAGTGCACTTTAAATATTGCCATCCCGATGTCATCAGGACATTTTTCAAAAACGCGTAGAAATCGTAATGTTTTTCATTTTAGTTGTTTTAACTAGGAATACTTTTTTTTCTAATCAATATTGGTGCTTGTGTTTCTTTCTGATTAACATTAGTTCTTTGTTTTGTTTAAACATTTTCTATTTTGTTGTGTGGTCAGTGGATCTGCCTGTTGTAATCTAGGCATCATTGAAAATGACGCCCATCAGTGTATTCCTGAGAAAATAAATGAAGGTTGAACGAATGAATCACATTGTCAAGGGAGACGATACACATACCGATACCCTAGGGGGCAGACTAGAGCAATATTAAGTGGCTGTAATTAACGTTACAGCATGTTAAGGTTATCCTAACCTTGAAAATGGAATGTAAAACAGTTCCAGGAAACCGAGCTTGGATTGTCCAAATGCTGGGGAGAATTAATAGGTTCTGAGCTCGTGCTTGAAAAAGTATGAATATTTATTGGACATTTTCAGAAAGAATACAAATGAGTGGCATCACAAGGCAATACCAGGAGCATAACATTATATCAAATTATCATAGCATAAATTTATCATATCAGCTCAAAAAGTATGAAGTTTTATTGGACTTTTTTCAAAAATAATACAAATGGCATCACATACAATTATTATTAAATGATATATAAGATGGATTATTATTAATAATCATCATTCAACCATGCAAGCCGTGGTTGAAACTTTATACCTGGGAGATAAAGATCTCTGTGTTCACTCATGGCAATCTTCTGTTTACCGTCTCACAGGAAGATTTCTAATGTATTTCTGTCGCGCAAGTCCATTCTACACCTTTCCTCACCTACTGCAGTGGTTCTCAACCTGTGGTCCGGGGACCACCAGTGGTCCTTGATGGGGTTCCAGGTGGTTCCCGGCTAAATGATGGAGAGTTGGTAACCAAATGGACCCCTATAGATCTTTAACTCTTGAGAACGTACCCTTACGGGTCCATTTGGTTTCATTTTACGCTCTCAAGAGTTAAATTATTGTTAAACATTGATTGATTGATGTAGTTTATTTAGAAAGACATGAGAATAGTACATGACAGTACATAACAGTACATGGAAGTACAAATTCACAATACAAGGTCTACTAAACTGGAAACCCTCATTAAGCACTAAGCTTGTTTAAGATGAGAACCCCATGCACACAAATCATGATGAAATATAAGAGGCAGGCAGATATACACACTACTATACAGAAATCTGCATTACTTAATGAACAAGAAGTCTACACAATTAGAGAATGTAGAAGAAATGTTATTTTGATCAACGTTTGCCTGTTATCTCTCTTATGGTACTAGCATCAATACAGCATGGAATTGTGGTCAAAATCGTATCCAACGATAACAAAATATTCTAAGTTTTGGGTCTGAGAGTCTAAATCTCATCAAACGGTGGTCCGTGGCTCAAATGTCGAATAAATAATGGACCTTGATATGTAAAGGGTTGAAAACCACTGACCTACTGTATCTGTCTTTCTCCTTCTAGGTCAGCTTCAGGATGTGTCGCTGTGCCAAGAGGAGGCAGGTGCTCAGGGGGAGGTGACGCCCGATCTCGACCTGGAAGTTGTTCCAGAATCCTCCGGAGATTGGCACAATGTCTTCCCTTAGCCACCATGCACCTGAGTCCTGAACGCACCAGGATTATGAGATCTTTATAATAACCTGAAGAAGACACCGCATGCAATGTCCACAGTACCATAAGCAGTAAGCACTGAGGGGTTCGAACCACTACACACGAGAGGCTAAAGCAGGGGTTCTCAAAGGGGGGTTCGGGGACAATTCATAGATAGGAAACAAATGTTTGGCTCCATTTGTACACTCTCAGAGTTATGGACCTAATGCATACCAAACTAGGGATCCTTGAAATTAAAAAAAGTTTGAGAACCATTGGGCGAAAGTCTAAGCGAGCGGCTTTACCTATAAGGTTTTTATCTGTGTCTCAAAAGGGGTCAAGTAAGGGCTTCCTCCGACCCGACCACAGATCAGTCCGTTTGTATATTCAGGGTGTTTTCGTAGCAGTGGCCCTGCTTTCTCTCGTCATCAACCGGATTAGCCGTAAAGCCAGAAGGACTCTGGTTCCCTCTCCATTGGCCTAATGACTGTTATCTGCTTTCGGGGGCTTGCTGTTTGATTCTCATCTCATGTGATTACCTCCGGAGAGGTTTGACTCAATAAGCTGTTTATGCAAACAGACCCGGGCATCCCAGAACGCTCACCTGTCAAGGAGTCATGGGTCACCTCAGTTGAAGAGGGAGGTTGACTCAACGGCACAGATGTGCACAGATGTGGCGGCAGCACGGCATCTGTGACCACAGAGACTATAGAAACATTGGCTTAAAACAACCTTTAAAGCCCTGAGGCCGATTTCTACAAATGCCTTCTAAATCGGTTGTTCTCACACTTTCATTGAATTTTTCAAAAATGTTCAAAAATAGCAGATGTGCAAGCTCGCAGCGCGGCACGAAGTGGCGTGCTGTGAGCTTGTAGATCTGCTATTTTTGAATAGCCAACGCTCAAATCTAAACTGACACGGATGCTTTCCGGGTTTTAATGGGTTAAAGGGATATTTCACTTTCAAATATGTTTGGGGGTCTTTTTAACGTCTACTCAGGCTTTTGTGAGCATCCCAGACAGCTGTTAAGTTGATTCAATGTTTAGATTAGGGGCACTCAGTATGCGCTGGGTGAACGGCATTCATTGAAATGAGTGGGCAGGGATTTCCAGTCTGGTCTCCGGATATAATATAGCTCAGTGACTCTCAACCTGTGGGCTGGGCCCCACTGCTGTGCCGCTTAGTGTTTTGCCGAATAATTGGCAAAAACAGTAAGATATTAATGATAATATAACATTAATATAAAACAATAATATATATTTAAAAAAAATCATGGTATAATGGAACTTAAACTGTACTATGTCAGTTCAATTGATCCGAGATGACACACAATTGATTGATTAATGATCATAAAAACAAACCAAAAAAAAACGGTTGAGAACCACTGATATAGCTGTATGGCTTGGAGTGGTGTAGCAATGTGCTAATGATCCCAACGTAGCTAGCTGCTCTGCTAGCTCCTCAAGTAGCTAGCTCCTCTGCTAGCTCCTCAAGTAGCTAGCTCCTCTGTGATGAAAGCATCAACTCATTAACCCAATTCTACAAATGTCTTCTGAACCAGTAGATCTCAAACGTTTTCGTGCCAAGGACCCCCAAAATGACCCCCATCTGAAAACGTTTTGTGCCAGTGCGCCCCCCCCCCTTTTTCAAACATGCGCTGTGAGCTAGCTTGTATATCTGCTATGAACTACTACTGTTCTAAACCACTGTTCTGAATCATGAGTTTTCTGAAAAACCTATGTTGAGATATATATATATATATATATATATATATATATATATATATATATATATATATATATATATATATATATATATATATATATATATATATATATATATATATATATATATAGCAAAAATATAAAATGACACAATGCTTTCCCGGTTTGAATGGGCTAACGTGCGATAGCAAAACGTTGCACACTGCTGCTGTGTATACTGTAGGGCTTCCTGATTTGACTCAACATGTCGAACAAAGTGTCATATAATGAATTTAAGTCATATCATTTAAAACTGTGGCACCAACTTTGTTTTTGTTTTTTTTACAGTAGTTAATTTTGTAAATAGGTAAATAGATAGATTGCATATATTTTCTGATTTGCAAGCAGTTCATGGTTTTGTTGTGAATATGGAATTGTAGCATAATGTTATTTGTTATGAAGCCAGTGTACAGACAATAAGCTGTTTTAATGTGAGGCAGGGTTGTATTTTGTATTGTTGAGAAGTATTTAATAATTAAAAACTTGTTGCTTTTCTACAGTATGTAATTTGTGTGATTGTTTTAAGAATCTTTTTGGGGGACATTTCTTTATGCTTTATTCAGATATGTCAGACAATACAGGGGCCATATTCAAACCCAAGTCCTTGCACTCACAAGGAATGGTCTGTGCATTAACTGGTCGAGCTACAGGCACCATGTGTACGTTTTTATGTGTATGTATTAGTATGCAACCGTGTATTTCTGTGGCGGGTTTATTGGTAATGTGACAAATCCTTCGGCGCCTCGGTTCATATTTTCAACACTACATCCTGAGTTTGTGCCATTCTTTTTTTTTTTGTGCTTTTTTTTTTACCCCTTTTTCTCCCCAATTTAGTCGTTGCTAATTGATCCGTCCCCTCGCACAGTGTGTTGTCACTGCTGTTGTATCCTACTGGCTCACCGGGAGCCCCCACCGGGGGGACGCAGAGCCTCTGTCCCACTCCCCCCACCCAACACTCCCTGCTGACAGGCTGCTGCCTTTTATGTGCAGTGAAAAATATCACCCCCCTCACCGTCTGGCGAGGGGGGTGGTCTGTAACACGCAGAGTTACAGACCTGTTAAGGCCATTCAGGGCTAGAGCAGGGGTCTTCAACAGGGGGTCCCTGACCCCTAGGGGGTCCTCGGAGGGGGGGCCACCAAATCTTTGTGTGATATGATTTTTATGTTTTACATTAACCACTTGAACCCTAGCATCCCTATTCTGAGGAGAACTTTGGCCAAAAAATAGCAGATCTACAAGCTCACAATGCCTCGCGCTGCAAGGCGTTGTGAGCTTGTAGATTGGCTATTTTTGGCAAAGAGGTTTGGTGTAGAGGGAAAAAAGAGCAGACCAAGTTTAAACATTTTTTTTAAAATCTGAAACACAATTTTATACAATATAGAGGGGGTCCCTGCTTCATGTCTCTCTCAGCTAGGGGGTCCTTTGCCTGAAAACGTTGAAGACCCCTGGGCTAGAGGAATATGTGTTTCTGTTAATATTGTCAACTCATTTTATATTTCTGTGGCAAAAATGTCCACCACAAGCTAGCATGGCGATGACGATGACCCCTGATTTTACCCAATGGAGTTGCAGGTGCTGAGTAAAAACCAAATCAAGCAATCTTCCCTCAGTCATAAATAGCTGGCAAAGCTTGGTATGAAATATGAATATTGAACACAAATCCTGAATGATGGTTGAAAAGGGCAGATGCCGTCTTAACTTTGTCTCACAGTGCTCGCTGTGACATGGCCTATATCACTTTTATCTCCCATTTCATGATAATGTGTGTTGCTGTCCGGTAAAAACACAATAACAGAGACTTTCATATGTGATTTTAAAGGATATATTATTTTATTTATTTATTTCAAGTTAAGCCGGCTGGTCATACATGCTTATTACTGGTACGATGATAAGGGTCTCAAGTTTAATTTACATTCATTCACAGGACCCAGAAAAAGGCACATGCACGCTACGATCAACTCCAGGCTCAAGCCCACACCCACACACACACACACAGAGCCTATGCTATACACATCAGACATACAAAGAAAACCATTTGGATAAATGGACAGTTTTGGACAGCACAAGTGGTAGTACTTAGCAGTTCTTTGTTCGACCCCCTCATCAGAAAACTTGCGATAACAACAAGTTGGTTATAGAGCACCTTTTTGAAACTGTGTTTGTGTTTTGAACATCCACTTAGAAGACGACACAGCACATAGTGTTGTTTTGGTAGTCAGAAAAATGGCGGCAGTTTGAGCTGCTGTATAGCATTTTGGAACATTGCATAGTTTTATGTGCTGAGCATCTTACTATGAAGCAATACACATATAAGACAGAAGCACTACAAGAACTAGATTACATTGAAGCCCGATAGCCTTTTGACGTACGACCGTGCGAGAAACGCGGCTGTACGACAAAGTATAAATTAGGCCTCGACCGTAGGGTAGGGTCTGAACTTTGTCACCATGCTGGAAGTGACACCTTTGCGGTGGCAGCACCCAGCATAGTGGTTGTATTCAGAGCAGTCTTGGATGCTTATCAAGGTAGGTAACAGTGCACTTCAGAAGAGTTTTGGTTACATGCATCATAGAAAAGCACTGAGATTAAATAATGCCGACTTTGATCCACAGTTTATTACAATTCAGTGGATACTCTTTCAAATAAAACTTATTTAGAAGGTTAATGAATTCAATTTAAAACCAAAAGGCTTCACAGCCAGCCATATAGACCCAAATGACGAACATAGATCAACATTCACATTGAAGACAAAACACTTTGCTGAAACATGAGGAGGGAGAAAGTTGAGTGAAATTAAACACGCTATGACCAAACAACTCAGATAATATATGTAAAATAAGTTAGGCACATCCAGAAACACTACTTAATAATACTGTAGTTTCATACAGAAAAGAAACAGAAGTTTGAGGAAAAACGACAAGGACAAGTACGACAGGACGGAAAACCTCTCCTAAAAACAGAAACAGAACCCGGTCATTCTCACAACCCGAAGTGGCACGAACGGTCAAGTCAGTCGGACTTGCACCGGCCCTAACTTTCGTCTGTTCCGGGTCTGAATTCGGTTCAGCCACCCTTTTGCTAGTAAAACAGATCAAACGGACAGAAGACAGAAAAACAACACATTAAGTATTGTGCCACGACGGGGGAGGGGGAGGCGGGTCCGCCAGGCTGCATGTGAGGGGGGGGTTTCAAGGACATTTTCAGCAAACAGTTCACACCGTTGATGACTGCACAGACTCGGAGACTCAGCACAACGCAGGGGGGGGTGGGTTTGCACAGATTGTGTTGCTAACTACCAGCCGAGTTGGGGGAGGGGGGGGGGCAGGTTCGAGGGGTCACTGGAGGTTATGAAATTACATTAGAACGTTATTAGGAAAAAGTGGGGAGAGAGAGACTTGTGAGTTTTAAAAATAAACAAGATTTCCTCCTTTTCTTCCTTGTTTTCCCACTTTGGTCCCTTTGTTCTTGACACCTGCCCATGTGCCGTTGGAAAGGGTTTGCAGAGAGGGACTTCAGCGTTTGGCGGGAGAAGCGCTTCTGCTTCCCTGCATAACAGAAGAGAAAAGATCTACTCAATACATGGCGGTGGCACCTGAAACCTGGCTAGTGTAGCATGAGAAAAGAGCATGATGTTAGTAATGTATGTATGTTTGTTTGTTTGTGTGGCGATATGCTCGGCAGTAAGGCAGCGCAGATGACACACGCATGCAGGAGCCCACAGCGCTAACGTCTCACGTGGCCTTGAGAAAGCCTTGAAAGATAATCGAGTCAGGCATCTGAATTGGAGATTGGACTGCACTTTCTCTATAAGACCAGAGGTAATTACGTATTGCTTTATTGCTTTTTAAGGGGTTGTGTAAAAGTGTGACTTTTGAGACCCTGTCTTCAGAGGCAGAACCTCTCGCTTATCAGTTGATTGTTTAGAACCAAAACTGCAGATTAGGTTAGATTAGGATTAGATGTTTCCCAGAATAGATGCGCTACGCATCTCAGTCTATTATATGGATAAAAAATAAACGGCCTGGCACAGAGATTACACAAATGAGACAACACCCCATTGTGGGAAATTATTTGGAAGAAAGAAAACAAATATTTTGATTGAAGAAGCCGCCTTTGTTCTAAACCCCACTGTCACAAGAAATGAATTATCTCCCATGAAAGAAAACATTGTATGAAGATGCAGTTGCAAACAAAGGATATGAATAATGTAGACCGTATTTATGGGCACAAAGACTCGTATCAATCTTTGTTGTTCATTTCTGTTTGGATGATTTGAGTGATGAGGGATGATTACTTTAGCTCAAGGATAATTAGCCGTATCCCACTTCAAACCAGAAGTAGTTTCTTTTTTCCTTTTTAACAAATTATATCAAATTAGTCTCTAAGGATGACAGTGTGGCCAGACTGCTAGGCTCATTTAAAAAATACAAAAAATAAAAAAGACTGACGGGGAAACTGGCAAAGCATAACTGAGGAAAATCGAGGTAACGAGATATACAGAGAGAGCAACTTTTCATAACTTTTAAAAGTTAAAGCCTGCATATAGCAATACACAAACGATATTTGAGAGTTTGTCACACAGTCAGAGGGATGTTGTAAAGTTAAGCTTGACGGCACATTTGCCACCTGTCTCCTCTCTGCTGTGAACTCGGCAGATGTGAATACAGCAACTGGAAAGAGGAGATAACGTGGCGGCTGAACCACAGGGTTTGGCGAACGTTTTGTTGTGCCGAGTTGACAGGTTTCAAATGGGAGTCGGAGGGAAAGAGGGAAGAATACTTTGGCTTTTGTCTTTTTTGCAGCCATCTTCAACCCCCTCCTTTTTAGGTGTTATTTTGACTGCATTGGAATTGAACACCAATGCAGTATGACGAGGGCTGCTAAATATATTATAACTGAATGAATGTTGAGTCTAATATGTGTCTTGTGTGTTGCATAAAGAGACGTACTGTAATATACAGTATGTGTGCCCCCCCGTTGCATAGTCTAATTCTATATTAGCCCCAGAACCCCAAAATGTCTCAGCCTCAGAACTTTAGTTGGTGGACGAAGGTAACTCTGGTCTGTGAAAGCATCGGGTATTGTGCTATATGCACAAGTTGGCGAAAATAAACCCCCTGATGATTAATGTGAAAGGCCTTGGATGGCAGATATATTAGCAGTAACCAAATTACAACTATTGTAACCAAATGAATAACTCGACTCCTTCTCTGGAGAAGGGTACAAAAGGGGGTAAAAGAGATGGACGAGACCGCATTGCAATTGTAGAAATTCATTTCCCGTTCCGCGGGGGCATTGCTCTTAAGGCACCCAGGAAATGATAAGCCACCGAGGGGAATAGTCTTGTCTGCAGGCGTAAAGACAAAATTGTTCTCTCTGTAATAGCCTTTGGCACATGCAGTGATGTGCTACAATACCCCGCCTCGTGTAAAGCAATTACAGTATGCTTAGGTACCGCAGCCCACCAGATGGATTTAAAAGCCTGCTGGATGTGCTGTATTATGCTGAGTGTTACGTAAGCACTATTAATGCACAAAGCCGGGTTTGCATGTACTGTAATTGGGGGCCTCTGTCTCTGGGGACTTCCTGCTGGTACACAGGTAAAAGCCCTCAGTGTTGGTGTACCCATTTGTAACTCCAAAAGCGTACAGATGTAACTAAAAGGATACTCTTCTGACTTAAATGAACACCGGTGTACAGTTGCGTTGATTTAAGGCCTGATCTACAGTGTGCTGAGTACGTTTAGAGTGAGTTCGGTTCAGTTTCAGTTCAGTTAGGTTTTTATTTTCAGATCCTTTGGACAAGTGAGTATGAAGCAGGAGAGTGTCCTACACACACGGCGTATCAGTTACTCACGGTGCTTATTATGATATCATCACTGAGCCGGGGAAGAGGAGCAAGAAGAATCATTAGAGAAGTACTCCATTTTGTACTCACATTGATGGGGGAGGGGGGACACAAAGAGACAACGTGTAGGTGAAAGCCTGATTTATACCTCGTCAGCACGGCGGTGTCTCGCACCGGAAAAAGCCGACCTTACGGGCTCACAACACGCCGCATCTATGGTGCGTTGTGGGGCTCGTAGGCGTCGGCCTTTTTTTCGGCGTGCGACACCGCACCGGCGTGCCACGGGAGCATGAATCAAGCGTGACACGGAAGGTTAATTTATACCACACTCTACTGCGTAATTAGCCTCCAGCAGAGAGCGGGAGACAAGGTTCAAAGACAAATTATGTCGAAAAGTCTCGACTTAGCGGTTTCGTGTGTTTTACCATTTTGAACATCTTGGTCAGGGTGCCTTTGCCGTCCCCTGCCTTCTTGGCTTTAGCGGACTGTGACTTCTGGTCACCCTGGGGGAGAGGAACAGAACAATGCTCAGCACTTGGGTCAAATTAAAGGCCAACACATACTCCTTTCGACATCGGAAGATCTGTCGGAAAGGCTTTCCGAACAATAGTTCGGAGAGTCAAGACACCCGGAGGTGCACGGGTTCCGAAAAGGTTCTGGGACCATACCTTTCCGAAGCTCGGAATGACGTCAATTTGTAGTTATATAATCTCCCTTTCCAAAGAAATGCACGGATGTCGAAAAAGAGTATGTATTGCACGTAATTCTTTGAAAAGAGCATTAGTACAATACAGGCATCGTTCTAACTTTGTACGACAGCGCTTCTTCTCAAGTAACTGATGTATACTGTATTTGTACTGAACAATTCAGTTTGATCTCTGTGGTGCTGCAAAACAACTCCCTCGACTGTGGGATAGAAGAGAGAGACTGAGGCTTACTTTGAGCGTGGGGATAGAGGCGTATGTTATCTTAAGATCCCTTATAAGAGGAACCCATGGGACCGTCCCCGTTCTATTTTAGAACCCCAGACACCCACACCCTGTTGCTGTTTAATGACTTATAACTCTCACTGCAAACGCATAGAAGTAAACTTGATTCTCAATTAAAGGGACTCTCTGCTGCCACTGAGCTGCCAGCGATCAGCGACTATGGAAGCTGACTGGAGGAAATCAAGTGTGTCACATCTAGATAACCTCACAGAGACAGAGATGACAGCAAAGCTATAGATTGCGTAGCTCGCGAAGCCACGAATATGAATGACATATCGACCGAGCGTTATCGTTGATGCGTGCAAAGTCGATGTGATGGAAAGTAGATGGGAATTGAATATGGGCTGTTATCTTCTTCCACAGGCGTCATGCTCTAGAGACATGTGAGAGGGCACCGATGGTTCTCATTGTAATCATTGTACATCCTATTTTGGACTTAGTAGGCAGTGCCCCCTCAAGCCCAATTCATAGTTCGTCGCACAACGGTGTCACACGCCGAAAATAGCGCATGTCACTTGTGCGACGGAGCATAAATTAGCCTTCAGTTTCAGTGGCCATGACACCTCTGTTGTTGTTGTTGTTGTTGTTTTTTCGCGGTTTCCGAACCACCTACCATGGTCATCAAATTTCTCCACTGGACATGTAAGACAGAGACGGGGAGGAGGGGGGACAGCGATAAATACAACGCTTACTCAGAGCAAAGGCAGCATGGGAGAGGAGAAGGAGGCAAGTAGGAGGGTGCATGGCGGTCCGTCCAGGGAAGAGTCACAGGGGGGCAGGAACAGATAGATAGATGCAGGGGAGGAGGAGCAGAGAAGGGCAAAGGGTGTGGGGCAGAGGCGGGGCAAAGGAGGAGCGAAGGAAGAGGCGCTCACGTTGAAAAGAGCACAAATTCAGTGACATTCAGGACAACACAGCAACAGAAGCCAAGAGTATAACATACAGTGACTACACAGGTCTAATACCATTTATAATGAATAGCAACCTTGTTTAGTTTTTAAGTTATACTTGTTAATTAATGAGTTATACAATAGACCTTTTGTCATGGCATGAAAAAGCCAAGAGTACAACCTATGGGGACTACACTTACAGGTCTATGAAAATGTATACTGAGCAAGCAACTCCAATAATTACTTATTAATGAATGAGTTAAACAATAGACCTTTTGCAGCCATATCGAGATAAATCGTAGCGCAATGTTACATCATGTAGGCTACAGGTGTTACCAATGATACTTTGCCGTTTAGTGTAAGCCTTTCAAGTGAGCCCAATAGCAGCACCCTGACTCTGTTTGACCTGCATAGAACACAACCTTAACTAGTATCATTGGTAACACCTGTGAAGGAAGTAACATTACACAACTATTTATGTCAATATGGCTGCCCTGAAAAAGAACTAGGTTGCGTCCGAAACTAAATACTAACGTACTACTACTACACAGTATGCTATTTTCGACTTACTACTACTAAGAAGTAGGGTTTCACTTCGGACATACTAAAAAGTAATTTGGCATACTTACGTATATGTTAGTATGTGATTTCGGACGCTGGCCCCGTCCAAAATCACATACTAAATGGTATGTTAGCTTAGTAGATACTAAACAGTGGGCGTAACCTACTATTTAACCTTGGATAAAGAGCGTAATAAGTCACATAAGCAGGGGACTCACCCTGGACTTGGCAGGGGCAGGGGACACCTGGGAGAAGGGAGTTAATGACACACAGACAGTAAGACAGAGACGTCGCTGACACACAACTTACACATGTGACAGTTTTAGTTAGTGATACACGGGGTGAAGAAGTGCAGGAGAAATGCAACAAGTAAAGACACGCAGGAGAAGCATTCCACTCACGATCGTCCTGAAGAAGTGCACCACGGCGTTCTCTGTCCCGCGCTTACGAGGGGAGGCAGCAGCTTTGGGAGCGGTGCTGCGGAAAGACCCCTGGAGAGGAGAGGAGAGGAGAGGAGGAGAGGAGAGGAGGGACGGGAAGAAAATAGTATGATTAATGTCTGCCTGTCCTGGGGATCAATACAAATCTTGTGTCTATATTGTAGGCTAACCCCTGATCTTTGGTTGCGCGCTGGTGCTGCGCACAGAAAACAGATCAGGTATTTTCTATATGCGACACACTGCAGCGTGCAACTATACAGTAAAAGCATCGTATAGCCTGTAGCCTCTTTTCCACACTCCAAGCTGACACAAACAAGTAGGAAACATCAGCTTTCTTCTTGCAGGGACACGGTGGGGAACTTCACAGCATGGGGGGCTGAAGGTGGAACATTATTCCCTGCTGCCGTAGAGTTCTCAGGGAAATGGCCTGGTAGCGCCAATCAATGACACACGCACGCACACGCACACGCGCACACACACACACACACACACACACACGCACACGCACACGCACACACGCACACGCACACGCACACGCACAGTCGCACACACGTATATTTCCTGAAGGCAAGGTGGCAAAAGTGCAAATGAATCATTAAAAACCCATTTAAATGATAGAAATGAATAGTTATATTTGGCAGCATTTTCTCGTCTGTGGCTCTGGCTAATCTTTAAAAGAATGTGTAGCCCAGAAAATGAATAATTAAAAACACATTTAAATGACAGAGAGGAATAAAGCTGGCCTTATTTGTTATGGCTTGATCTTTACAAGGATGTGTTACGAATTACCAAACAAAATAGGAAGGAATAAGAAATAGGGATTCAATTAAATGCATTTCTAAAAAATATTTTATAGATGCTATATAAAAGTAAACTATTTTTAACACAAAACAGACTACATAATGTAGACAACATAGTATAATACTGATCATTGTATGGATTTTTAACAATACATGACCCTTTGACGACCTACAGTTATTTCCTTCACTTGGAAAATGCACTCCATCTCACCTGGTGTGAACATTCTATACCTACAGGGAAACTGCAAGTTGCCAACTATGACACAGACACTCCATTTTCCTACATTGGTAGGAGTCTGGTGCAGTTTGGCAGGCTTGAAGTGGGTCAAGCTGATTCCTGGGGAAGGTAGTGATCTCTGAGCTTAAAAGGTGAGAATTGTGTGAATGGCAAAAGTCCAAATTCTAAAGTCAATTAATGTGTCATCTCAACAGGGGAGTTATCAGTAGATGGACAGAACGGCCTCGAATATAATCTAATCCTAGTCCTTTCTAGGGTTGGCCTGTGGAGGGTGTAAATGACCCAGCTGCTTCTGTTCAACTGACATCAAGGAGTTTATCCGGAGCATGTAAATGCAGGCTTTAGGAGTGCACCGGTGAAGGAATGTTAGTGTGTCGTTGACCATACGGTTGCAATGTCCTATCTAAATAATGCTATAATTGCCTATACAGATAAAGGGGGGTTTGGGCAGATTTCCTGAGCTAAGCTTGAAAAGTAGACAAGTAGACACTATCTCAGCCTCAGCTGCAGAGTTTCATAGACTCGTTTTATATCTTGGGAGTCTATTTCCTCAGGGGAGGACCCAAAATCATATAGTATATGTACAGTATGTCAGTATATCTGTGTGTGTGTGTGTGTGTGTGTGTGTGTGTGTGTGTGTGTGTGTGTGTGTGTGTGTGTGTGTGTGTGTGTGTGTGTGTGTGTGTGTGTGTGTGTGTGTGTATGCGCCCACCTCTGTCTGTCTGTCCTACCTCTACTCATTTTCCAAGAGCTTTTTAATATTTCCTTGTGAAATTGTCTTTCAAAACTCAAATCCAAGTTGCAGCCTTGAACACTCAACCTGACACTCGTGATGGACACATTGAGCCACAGAGTACTTCTGTATTCAAGCTTGTCATCGCTTTTTCACTCTACTGATTTCCCCCCAAGAGCCTTTTTATACTTTCTTGGCAAATTGCCTCTCAAAACTTAAATTTAAGTTGCGGGGCTTGAACACACCACCTGGAAACTCAAGATGGACACATTTGTGTCACAGAGTACTTCCGTAGTCATGGTTGTCATCAGTTTTTCAGTGTCTCCTCGTGAATTCGATTGAAGTTGAAAGCTTTCCTTGAACCCAAGAGGGATTTGACACATAACCCATGTGGCTACTCGTCACTTGGAGCTGTCAGGCATCGCTAGCTGCCACAGATGCCAGTGGAGAATGTGTAGCGTTTGTCAGATGGCCTTTTCTGATTAAAGCCAATCACTGCTCACAGGACCGTCAGAGGGGACGGCGGCCTCTGAGGCTCTGTCTGTTTAAGCATGGTTTATACTTAGCAAATCTACAAGCTCACAACGGGTCACATTCACGACATGTTGTGTGAGCTTGTAGATCGGCTATTTTCGGCGTGCCACACTGTCGTATGGACGACAGAACATAAATTACTTGAGTACATTTACTCAAGTAGGCTACAGTACTTAAGTACAATGTTGAGGTATATATAATATTTGTACTTTACTTGAGTATTTCCAATTTCCAATACTTATACTTATATTCCACTACATCTCAGAGGCAAATATTGTTCACTACAATTATTTGAAAACTTTAGTTACTGGTTACTTTGCAGATATACATGATCATATTATAAAACATACAGTAACCACTTTAGCCCTATTTTATACCTAGGCTATTTGAAAATAGCCGATCTACAAGCTCGTTGCGAGCTCGTAGATCTGCTATTTTCAAACATTTTAGTACTTTTACTTTTGGTACTTTAAGTATATTTTGATGCCAATGCTTTTGCACTTTTACTCAAGTAATTTTGAACACAGGCCTTTTACTTGTAACAGAGTATTTTTATAATGTGGTATTGCTACTTTTACTGAAGTAAAACATTTTCATCAAAAACTTTTCCCACCACTGTACAGTACATAACTTTCACAGTCTGTGAATCTGTGAGTCTCAAAGAAAAGAGACACAAACAAAAATCCAATAAATGTATGTTTCATACAGTAGGTAATTATTGTTGCTGGACAGCATGTCAATGGAAACTATCATTATTTATATTGTTTATGCTGACAGCATGAGTGACACTGTGACCTTGTGTTCTCCCCAGCTGTGTGCAGTCGCTTTTCCAAACAGAGACAGACTTCATTAAGGAATCCTTCTGCCTAATGATGTCCTACTGTGCTGTAACAGTCGAGTCATGTTATGAACAAATACAGTTACGGAGTGTGTGTGTGTGTGTGTGTATGTGTGTGTGTGTGTGTGTGTGTGTGTGTGTGTGTGTGTGTGTGTGTGTGTGTGTGTGTGTGTGTGTGTGTGTGTGTGTGTGTGTGTGTGTGTGTGTGTGTGTGTGTGTGTGTGTGTGTGTGTGTGTGTGTGCGCGCGCTCGCGTGTGTGTGTTCCCCCTATATGGAATTGAAATACATGAAAGCAAACACTGAGCTGTCTAGATGCAGGACAGACAGCAGTGTACTGTAGGGAGAAGAAACAACGGTAAAGAGAGCCAATCATTTTATGTTCTGGAGGCTCAGTGCGAGATTCGTCCAATTTCATTTTTGATGTGAGAGCGCCTCTCTTCTACACTTCCAGTCTGGCCTGAGAATCTATCGAATATTGTGAGAGTCTAGAGAGAGAGAGAGAGAGAGAGAGAGGAGAGAGAGAGAGAGAGAGAGAGAGAGAGAGAGAGAGAGAGAGAGAGAGAGAGAGATCATATAAACAGTAATAGGCAACAGAAAATAATTATCCTCTGTGACAAACTAAAGTGACTGAAGTGTGCTCACAGCCACCCGTCAAGTTTAATTTGTTTGCAAGCAGGTCTAGAAATCTAAAATTACCTCTGACAATGGCTCTAAATAGCTTTTTCCATTCAATTCCCTGCACCTTGTCAGGTTATATAACGCCGTATTAAATTGTTGCTGATTTATGCCGACCCTACTATGATGCAGTTAACTGAAACTAAGACAAAGACAATTGTATGTGAAACTAAAATAAAAATGAAAGTACAAATGAAAACTAAATTAAGTCTTTAATGAACAAAACTAAATAGAACTAAAATCTTATTTGTTTTCCTCTTTCCCCCGCCATTATGCATACCCTTGCTTCTATGAATCAATGCTTTCCCCATAATACCCGAGAGACTAAAACTAACACTAAAACTAAATAATAAAACAGTGCTTGGTGCAATCGTAAATCTAACGAAAACTAAAATGAAATAACACAACACCAAACCTGAAAAACGAAATCAAAGGAAATAAAACGAATGCATATTTGACTATATGTGCCGGGGTAGACTCTTTGAGGATCACAGCCCACTTTCAAAAACAAGGAGTTTGTTTTCCGTTCCAGAGACTCTCACATTAATAATGTCCTTTCAGGAGAGAAGAGGAGCAGGACAGGGTTCATTGATAATCCCATTGATGTTTGAAGTAGAGCAGGCAGGATGTGAGTGCGTGCATTTATGTTTGTGTGGGAGTAGTGTGGCAGTGTCAACAGGTTAGTGTGTGTCGCTCTCAAAGAAAAAGAGCACAATCTCATCTCCCCGCAGGATCAACTTGACAAAATATTGTTGAACGGAACAGAGATGATAACCACAAATTAATTTCACCTGCAACCCATGCATGCTTTCATCTTTTAGACGCAAACGAGCCAATGGCAGATTATTACCCAGATAGTTGAAATGATTTTGTTCAGTGCCACTTGCTACTGAACTGATCTCACTATGAGCCAGCATTGCCACTTGCTTACCCAGGGATACATCCACTAGGGATGCACATATTCTCTGAGGTGGAGAGAATAACATGGAGGTTGATCCAGATTCACTGCCCAGCCGGTGCAGGTTTAACATATTTGTGTTGTGTATCATCACTTTCAGGCAGAAACCTTGTTGTATCTCCATATTTCATTTGTTTTTCCATACATCAATGCCCTATTATTTTGTACTTTGTCGCATGACAGCATTGCGTAATAAGTAATATGGACACAAGGTTGGAAGTCGTTATGTCTGTCTGTGGTGTAAATAACAATGACAAGTATTGACAAGAGCTTAATATGACTTATGATAATAACTATGTTGGATCTATTACAACTCAGGTTATCAAAAAAAAATCCTGAAAAGTAATGGGTTTGGATATACAAGGTTTCTGCCCCAGATATATGATATATATGTCTCTCCTATGAACTGGTTAATGGTCTAAACTTTAACCCCAGAGGTCAGTGTTTGGCCATTATTTATACTGAGAAGATAATTTAGACAGAAAGGTATACGTGAAAGAATGTGTAAAACAGTTGAAGGTGTTGGAGTGGGGACATATTATTTTACAATAGTGTTTAAGTAAAATGGAATATAATTTCAAGATGTTACAATTACTAATGCCACAGTTGTAGAAACTGCAACAAAAAAAAGGAACACCCCACTTTTAATTAAATGTAGGCTATTGTGAGGAGTAGATTAAAATCCTCCATGTTTTGTGTATTATGGTTTGCGGTGAATCATTGTTCCCGTTGTGAAGGTTCCACGGATCTTTGAGCTGTAAAACCTCTTAGTGCTGTTTAATGCTCTTTTTAAAATACTCAAATATACAGTATTATACTGTAAACATAGTTGTTTTCTTTCTATATTTTAATTCTGTTGTGTGTTATAATTTTCTTTGCTCTCAGGAGAACAAACAATCTCTCATATTATCAGGTAGAGGGGGAACTCAGCCGATCGATATTGTCGACATAAATGGTGGCACTGACAATAGGCAGTGGTGTAAAGTAACTAAGTACATTTACTCAAGTACTGTACTTAAGTAAGATTTTGAGGTATCTTTTACTTTAATGGAGTATATTTACTTTCAATACTTTACTTCTACTCCACTACATGAGGCAAATATTATACTTTTACTTCACTACAATTATTTGAAAGCTTTAGTTACTAGTTACTTTGTAGATTAGGATTATTATTACAAAGCATACATTAACCACTTCAGCCCTATATTCATTTCAGACATTTGAAAATAGCCGATCTACAAGCTCACAATGAGTTGCGATGCGACGCATTGTGAGCGAAAGATTTGTATACATTTGAAAACTTGTGAAATGGGACATTCTGCATAATGAGTACTATACTTTTGGTACTTTAAGTACATGCCAATACTGTTGTACTTTTAAAGTACAGTAAATTTTGAATTCCGGACTTTTACTTGTAACAGAGTATTTCTACATTGCAGTATTGATACTTTTACTTAAGTAAAAAAAATGAGTACTTTTTCCCACCACTCAATAGGCTGTGAAACCCAAACCCACTGGAGATTGCACTTCACTCAGGAAGGCAATCAGTCTGAGAGGACCGGAACATTGTTCCTCAGAAATGGCCACCTGCCATCTGCCATGTACACAAGAAAGACATTTTTTTATGTGCAGCTAGACAGCAGTTTTACTCCAAAAAACAAACCTCACAGCGAGACAAATGTGTCCTATACCTTGCAGCGAATAGCAACCGTGGAACCGGTTACATGGCCCAAAAACATATAAAAGAATACACAAGTAATACTTTATTTCTGGTTCAAATATAGGTAACACAATGCAGTAAACGTTAGACATTATTTCATTTTGGACTTAAACTAGTTAAAGGACTGTTCAATGCACACGGCCAAATTGCTTTTGACTTGCATTTTTACTTAATTAGCATGTATTATATGAATGCATACCAAAACAAAACAGTCTCTGTGTTTTCATTCCAAACTAATAACTGATAACAAAGCAAGTTGCTCGCATAATGCTCAGGGTGTCTGCCTTTGTCTGAAAAATAATTAAAATATGAATATGGACGTGAATATTGATGCTAAATGGAAAATGTAAATGAACCGACTGTGAGATTTTCTTTTTTTTTATCTGCATCTCGAGGAAATTTTCATTACTCTGAATAAAACAATACAATTGGCACAATTGGGTGCAAATCAAACTACTTTTCTTTTGGCGGTCACAGTTTTGTGCCTCATGAATAAGCTTTATGTAAACATTTGCATTGAAAACATCTTTACAGCAATGAGAACGTCCCCCCGAGATGCAAAATGCATCCACACCACAAGACGTTCATGCTTTCTGTCTGTTGTTTCACAACAGGGTTATTTTAAGCTAAGTGAGTGAGCTGTTTGGCGGCTCCCCGTTCGGTTAAACCCACTGCCATAACTCCTTTAGCTTTCCAGTAAACAGGCTTGGCACAGAGGAATGTATCAAATGTCTCCAGGAGCATAACACGGCCCATTTGTTACTAGACGGGCTTAAGCTGGCAAAAATAAATCCCCCAAATGAAATGTAAATTTGAGCAAAGCTATTGAAAGTAGCAATGTGCGAGTACATCAACGTTTCACCCACTATGAGAAATGTAAATTGTTCAGCACTGCCTGGGAACAAAGAAAGGCAATAAACACTCAATTTATGAGGAGAGAATTTTCTATTAAATGTACTAGTAAATGGTGCATTTACATCACCTACAGCACCTTTCTCCTAAGCGCTTTGCAATGTGCATTTACATTTACCCATTCATGCAAGGTATACCAACCTGCTCATTGGAAGCAGTAAATGGTTAAGTGCTGAGGAAGACATGATATGGCTGCTTATATATAACCTTTATAGTTTATAAGCAGCCATATCATTTCTTCCTCAGTGCCTTGCTTAAAAAGACGAAGCCAGGAGGAGCTGGGGATTGAACTGCAAACCTTCCCAAGATTCCGAAGATACTCCTGAGCCACAGTCGCCCCTCATCATTGTATCCATGTATTCTCATCATTGTGCAACTAAACTAAACTAAACTAAACTAAACTAAACTAAACCATTCAACCCACGGGACTCCAGCTGTCCTGTAGCACAGCTTGTCTGTTGTTAGCCGAGAGGTTAAGAACTGAAACATAAAAACAATGCAGAGGACTGTTGTGTTAAAGACGTTTTAATCAAGCAATCATTCAAAAGCTTAGAACAGGGTCAGGGTTGGGAACGGGGGCATTGGTTGAGACAGTAAAAACATTACAAGCATTGACTGGAAGTCTCAAAGTATTACAAACGCAGGCACACGCGCGCGCACACACACACACACACACACACACACACACACACACACACACGCACACGCACACACTCTCTCTTTCGCTCTCTCTCTCTCTCTCTCTCTCTCTCTCACTCACTCACTCTCTCTCTGCCTGGCTAGAAGACACATGTGAACCTGAGGTGTGCTAAATTTAGCTTGCGTATGTGTTAAGTTATACTTTGTCACACAACCGTCTTGATCATTGAAAATGACTGATTCGGTCACTTTGGTCTGTCAACCTGGCTACCATCAGACTTGTGTCACCTGGCAAACATCAGACTGTCGAGCCCGCCTGTCGCCAGACCATATTGATATCTGACCTGTCTTCCTGTTTCTTTCTTTCTCTTTCCACCTTTCTTGACACTGCCCTGATGGAGCGTATCCGAAAATCAATGTCACCCACTTTTTTAACACACGTAGACCTGTTATGTGACATTAAAATGTAACTGATTTGAGTTGAGTTGTGTAACAAAGTATAAATTAATCTTCTGCGGGGAGCCCTCCCCTTCTACCAAGACACTGCGGTGGAGTGCAGCATATTCATTTTGGTTTTAAAACACACAAGTGCTAACGCCCACACACTGTTGGATTACTCACTTTGCCATTCCACAATTTAATATGCAAATTAGGACTCCAAACAGCCTTTAGTTGTTAAGCTTTTCTGCGTGTATGGCTAATGTTTATGCAAATTCAGCTATTCTTCAAATGTGTGCATTATCCACAGAATTAAAACCAATTAAGAAAACCAGTAAAGCCTTAGTCGCATGCCAGTGTTTGTCGCGCAGCTAAAATAGCAGATATACAAGCTCACAACGTGTCACACAGCATGACACGTTGTGAGCGTGTATATCAGCTATTTAGGTGCGCGACACACTGTGCAACCAATTATAAATCAGACATTAGTATTAACATACAGATGGATTTTGCAGTGGTCTCATTCCCTGAGACTCCATTATTTCATAATTATTAAACTTCTTTCTGGCGATATCTCGCAATTTATGAAACAGATATGATATCCAATAGTTTTCTCCCCAAGGTCGAGACTCTAGTCAGGACTGACAGAAAGCAAATATATATATATATATATATAAATGCCAGATAACTAAATAATTAACTCCAAAGCATGAATAGAAAAAGGGAAGCTGTACAAAAAGTAATTAGGAAAAAGGTGCGACAGGTGTGAATGAGCACAGATCTGATGATCATAAAGCCAGCGTCTCATCATCTCTCGACTGAACGGAAATTAAATGAACACAGAATTCCAAATGACACATAATACAAACACAATCTCAGGTGGTCTCCTCTAATACTGCACTCTATTTTCATGATGCAAAAGGTTTTACAGGAAGATCTGCGTATAGCCTAGTAGAGATAGAGATAGTAGAGCCTGTTTGTTGGAACTAGAGCAAAAAATATATATACATCTCTTATATTGTTGAATTCTCTGAAAATGTTGTTCACAGCAAAGTGTTATTATTGCAGATTATTTCCTGCTTGAGGCAATGGAGGTGGGGCGAACCTGTCTGTAGATACTTGAGATATTAACACTTATACTGTAACTTGAAGGCAAACCTTTGGTGAAACCATAAATACCTTACGTGTTACAGTTAGCTTTGTAAGCAACCAATTTGGAGAGCAACGTAACATTGTTTTGGACATAAAGTCTGATTAAGCCAATAGAAATGCAGCTTCAAACAAGATTTAAATCAATCAGTCGAAGCTCATTTGCAAGCAGGCTGACGTTTAACTGAAGCTTCTCACCCGTTTTCTCCCTGAATGTTTTAATCGAGTGAAAAATTCCAGAGAATTGCTCAAATCAAATGGAGGGCGAAAGGAAATATTCTTAACGAGCACAACTTTTTCATCACGTTTCTAAAGCATGTCTTTGTCATCGTTGACATAAGGCCAAGGAAAATGCGTATTTTGCTGCGGTCTTACTTGCCAGCACAATCTATAATACACAGGGAAAGCAAATGCTAGGCAACAGAGCTTATAAAGGAGGATATATAGTAGTTCACTGTGCAATACATCGTACCTTTTTTCCCTTAAAAGCATTCCCAATTCTTTGTCTACACTATTGACTCAAGATAAATACTATCTTTGTATACAGCTTTACAGCACAGGAACAATTCAATCTCCTGTCCTTGGCAGCACAAAGAGAGGCTTTGGGTTTGGCGTTTAGCGCATTGCAGAGTAACTCACAAAGCAACGTAGTCTCGAAACACCACATGATATCACTTTGACTTCAAGAGGAACTCTTAAGGAGCTTTTCTCTTACGCTACGCAATGTAGCTGCAATGTGTTTTTACATAGCCCTACACAGGATCGTATAACATGTTCCCGTACTAATAAATATATATATCTTTATATATAATACACAACGTATTTTCTATCTTATCATATAGCCTACTGTAGAATAATGTGGTCATAGACCAGCCTTTGGGACATAGGAGAAGGGCCATGCTCTTTTCTAACTCTCCAAAGTCAGTGTATCATAAGTCCATGCAATGCACACCGTTTAATTTCCCTGTATACGTCAGCTTATCACTCATTTTCAGTGTTTCACTTTCACCGTATGCCTGCCTAACTCACTGTGTCATCAGAGTAGTTTGAATGTTAAGATATGATTCTCTACAACAGGGGGTCTTCAACAGGGGGTCCCTGACCCCTAGGGGGTCCTCGGAGTTACTACAGGGGGGGCCACCGAATCTTTCTGTGATATGATTTTTATGTTTTACATCAACCACTTGAACCCTAGCATCCCTATTCTGAGGAGAACTTTAGCCAAAAAATTGCAGATCTACAAGCTCACTGTGAGCTTGTAGATCGGCTATTTTTGGCAAAGAGGTTTGGTGTAGAGGGAAAAAAGAGCAGTTAAAGTTAAAGTAAAAAAAAAAGTTAATCTGAAAAAAACTATTTTATACAATATAGAGGGGGTCCCTGCTTCATCTCTCTCTCAGCTAGGGGGTCCTTTGCCTGAAAACGTTGAAGACCCCTGATCTGCAGCGTACCCAATATAAGAATTCCCAAAAACCTGTTTCCATTACATCTAGTATGTGACGTATGGGAGCGTACTACCATCACATCTCCTCTCTTCCAGCTTTCATTGGCTCCAGTTTAAACATAATATACAAGTAAACATACTATAAATCAAACTTGGCAACTGGAGGATACAACGGAAAACAAATACTACTATACCATTCACTTCAACCATGGTGGCTACACCACGTACCACAAGCATTTTGTTTATAACAAAAAAATATTCATAAAAGAAAGAACAGAAATGTCAGTACCATCCACTAAATGAAAAACGGAATCAAAAAGAGACATTTCGTAATCATTTCTAGACTCAAAAAGCCTCTGTAGCGCAGAAAGACCTCAACCACAGCCAAAGCTATTTTCCAGTGTTAGGTATGTTACCTCTAATGCCATTATTACACAAATAACACATTTTAGGACAACGATGGAATCTGACACATTACGAGAAAGGCAGAAAAAAACTAAACAACACAAATGTATGTGATTAAAAAACAAACAACAATAAAAAACACACACATATACCAGATAATACAGTATACTATATATAGTACAGCATATATACTGTAAATAAATTCTTTAACCACAACTTATAGTAAAGAATCATAAGTGAAGTCTGGGCTCTTCTAAAGACAGACTGGGGAGTTAAAAACAGAAAGAAGAATACAAGAGGATGGTACTGTCAGTATCAAAGCGTCCTATCAACCCTCCCTCCTTCCTCACCTTGCTCTTCCTCTTCTTGTCTGCGCCAAAGAATTTTCCAATCTGATCCAGCAGGCCGGGGGCCTTCTTCCTCCTCAGCCCAAAGGCGCTTGTGGATGTGCTTGTGGATGCCATGGCGGTAGTGGTTTGTGGGGGTTAAGTAACTTTTTTGTAAGGGTTCGTAAAAACCTCTCAAGCGAGAGACAGGAAAAAGAGAGAGGAAAGGAGGAAGCAAAAAAATTAATCAGAAGCGACGCTTAATCTAGGTCCTGTTCGGGGCTTTCCGATCCACACTCTGAACCCGCACCGCTGCTGTGTTCCTGGATGGTCTGTAACTCGTCCGATTCGGAGGGGCGGTCTTTGAAGGTGTTGTCCTCGCGTCCGGGTGCATCTCGGGAGAAGAGGCGGACCAGGTGGGGGCGGGGCGTGGCGTCGTCAGGGTCAGCTGTGCTGGCGTCGGGCCCGGAGCCGTGGGAGCCCTCAGCGCCCGTGGAGTCAGTCACCGCCGGCGTCTCCGACACGCAGCCATTGTTCTGGTTCACATCTGCCTCACCCAGGCCTGCGCAGAAACAACAAGAGGTTATCTATGGGGCTCTCGGGCCTGCATGGCACACAAACAGGGACCGCACAATGGGGCCTTTCTGAGAGAGAGAGGGCCCTGCCCTAAGCTGCCACTCCTGCTGCCTGCAGCGGAGACCAGCAGAGGCAAGCGCTCCCACTTGAACCATCATACATACTGACCTGATGGACTAAAGCAGTTTTTTTTTAAAAGCAGTGGTGGTTCTCAACTTTTTCAGGCCGCAACCCCCCAAAAATAATCATATGTGAATTTAGGCATTACATTTTGTTTGACTCGGCTCCACAGAGAAATATTGTGAAAATAGCTGATCTATGTGCTCGCATTGCGAGGCGTTGTAGATCAGCTATTTTCACTATATGTGCCCCTTTCTTAGGCAATATTTTTACAATTTGGCCAATGTTTGACCATGTCTTGTCTAGTATAGTTTGTTGATTACTTTCGACACGATGAAAATGTAATTTTGGAGGTGTTAAAAAAGTCTTAAAAGTCCTTAAATTGTCAATTTAGAAATGTGCAGATACCCTGTATACACTTATACCGTATGTTGGTTTGTTTACTGTTGAGAGAGAAAAACAATGTTGCACATTAAGCAAATCATCTGGGTGGGGACCCCCTAAAATCATTTGGGGTCCCGACCCACAGGTTGAGAACCACTGTACTAAAGAACAAGAGAGAGAGAGAGAGAGAGAGAGAGAGAGAGAGAGAGAGAGAGAGAGAGAGAAGGGAAAATGTCACACCTTTTGTTATGGGCTTTATTTTAGTTTGCAATTTTGGAGACGTTTTCTACCGTTTTCAGTCTCCCTCCAGCCTCGTATGACAATGTTGTAAACATGTGCCGATCATGACTGTAGAAGTAGAATACCTTAAAGTCCACGCACCATGCTTTCACAGTGAATGCACAGCACATCGGTTACCTCACATACATACAGCGGTGGTTCTCAAACTTTTTCATGTCAAGGACCCCCAAAATGACATGTATTTGGATGTGGACACCCATCTCAAAAACATTTTGTGCAAAGGGATTTTTCTAAAATAGCCAAAGTATAAAATAATGGTTAAAATCTAAAATGACAGATGGTTTCCCGGTCATAATGGGTTAATAATGTCCTGTTTATGGTTAAAGTGGTTCAAATGATTGTGACCGCTATATTAACTCATTTAGCTGAGGACCCCCTGGTACCCCCCCCAAGGACCCCTGGGGGTCCCCGGACCCCACTTTGAGAACCGATGACATACAGCATCTTTTAAAGTTCCAACAATAATGCTCACCTCCTAATTCAGTTTGCTGTGTCACACTGGGTATACTATACAGGGAGTGAAATATAGGAAAACATGTTGAATATTTACACTTACAAGTTTACTTTGCACACAATGTGCACACAAATGATACAAAGAAAAATGTCTTCCAACTTGAATGGGAAAGTAGCATCTTCGATGATTCGATCATGTTTAACAGTACAAATGATGAGGTGTAGTCTCCAGCATTACAATGTGAAAAACCGTATCACACATTGCCAGCATGTCTGTTGCTGTGAAACTGAGACCACACAGGCTTTTCCTGTATTGGCTCTGATCTAACTAGCTAACTGCCATGCTTAGCTAGCTCCCACAGCGCAGGGCATCCAGTGCATTCCTGTCCTCTGAAACAATATACACACTGTACTGGCAGAAGTGGTGTAGCAGTACACCAGGGAATCTGCATTCTAATGTTGATTTAACAGAGGCCTATTGTCAACTCTGCATAATTATTTCTGTGGCTATAAAAGGGGCCCAGTGTCACCAAAATAGCCCCTATAAGTATGGATTTTCAACTCATTGCAAGGTGACACTTATCTGATTCGGAACCATGGACGCGGCAGGGCGCAGCGTTTCTGGGGTCCAGAACAGAATTTCTGTGCAAATTTTAATGTAATTCTGTGAAATAAGCCGTCACATTCTCCACGCCATTACATAGAAACGGTGCAAATGTCGCTCATACGATTTCCCCACTTGGGTTCTCTCAATGTGCTTTTCATTCGGTGCAGTTTAGAAGTTCTGCGGCTCATTTCTCCAGACAAAATCACTAAAGAACAGGAGAACTGTTGCGCCTTTCTTTGTCCTTTTGGTGAAGATTGACTGCAGGTGCAGTGGTCTAAAAAAACCATAAGGGTAAACTGACAGAAGGAGACTCGCTCACTGCATGGAGGTTAAGGAAAACTCCTTAGACAAGACGTAAAGAACATATTTTTTTCTTTATTTTGAGATGCTATTTTGAGATGCTTATGAGCATCTCAAAATAAAGAAAAAAATATTTTCTTTAAGTCTTGTCTAAGGAGTTTTCCTTAACCTCCATGCAGTGAGCGAGTCTCCTTCTTTATCCAGACAAAATCAAAAAGCATTGGGGAGGGGAAAATCTAAATCAAAATACGTTGATGAAATCAGCCTCTGGCAGTTATACGAAATAGAGTTTAGACTCCGTGGTCCTTATCACAGTTCACTGAGAGGATAACACATTACAAACACACCAAAGAGGAAAAAGATAACATAGCAGTAAATAGTATATAGATTGATGGGATCTGGATCAGTGATAAAGCTTATCTTAACCCATTAAGGCCTGAGGCTCCGATTCTACAAAATGTCTTCTAAATCCTAACAGTTTTCTGAAAAACTTATGTTGCAATTATCAGTGTCTCTCAAACCTTTTCATGTCAAGGACCTCTAAAATTATATGTATTTGGCCACGAACCCCCATCTCAATATATTTAGTTCCCAGGGACCCCCAGAAGCAAAGATGTGAGTTAAAAATGTAAAAATATATATATTCAAAGATTTGCACGTTTCACGATTTTAAAAAAATTAGCAGATCTACAAGCTCATAGAAGTGCCGCGCTATGAGCTTGTAGATCTGCTATTTTTTAATAGCCAAAGTATACAATAATGGTTTAAGTGGTTACACAGATGCGTTCCTGCTTTTAATGGCTTAACTAAATAAATAAAGGACGGAATACCGAAAAAAGTCACTTGTTTTCTCATTGAGAAACAGTACAAGTCATAAGCAGGCCATTCTTGATCTTCACATGATTACAGTACATTGAAACAGGCGTTCAGCCGCCGCTGGTCATTTATAACTGTCAAGTGCCTTGAGCTTTGGAGAGACAGAGAGAAAGAAAGAAAGAGAGAGAGATGCAGAGATACTGCGAGAGAGAGATAGAGGCAGATGTACAAAGGAGATATAAGAGTGATGTAATTAGGTAAGATATGCTTTATTAACCCTTTCACTCCGGGTACGCATCTACAAATGTCTTCTTTAAATCCTAATAGTTTTTTGAAAAAAATTATTTTGCTATAATTAATATCAGTGGTTCTCAAACTTTTTCATGTCAAGGACCACCCAAAATGATGTGTATTTGGCCGTGGACCCCCATCTCAAAATATGTTGTTCCAGGGACCCCCCAGATGCAAAGATTTGAGTTAAAAATGTATATACAAAGATTTGCACACATTTTCAGGATTTTTCTAAAAGCTCCCACCTGCCGTACCCTGGCAGGTGGGATATTCAACAACGTACTAATGCACAAACAAACAGGTCGTTAATTATCTCTGGCTCTCAACTGTTGGCGGTCCACAGGCAATTCCTCCTCCACAGCTTCCAACAGCAGAGTTTTGAAAGAGAGATTCTGTGTTGTACACCGACGCACGGCATATTTTTTATTTATTTCAGGTGTCATTAACGCCCATTCTCTAAAATGTTAATGTCCTAATTAAAAGTCTGGCAAACCTTAGGACCTAGTTCACATTTTCAATTAATTGCGCTTGGAGCTGTTTTGTTTTGTTTGCTTTTAAACCTTATTAGTGAGTCGTCACTCTCCGTGTTACAAGGTTCTGTTTATTGTCATGAGACACATTCCCAGAGCATTTGAGGCAGAATACTTTAATGATTGGGGAGCAAGAGGTGCATGATGGAAGCTGTTTGTTCTTTTCAGAACAAACAGTTTAACCAATTCAATCCGGGAAAGCATCTGCTGTAACCATTATTTTATACTTTGGGCTTTTCAAAAATAGCAGATATACAAGCTCATAGCACGGCACCGAGTGCCGCGCTATGAGCTTGTAGATCTGCTATTTTTTTAACAATCGTGAAAATGTGTGCACATTTTGATATTTTTAAAGCAAACATTTGTAACTCAAATCTTTGCTTTTGGGGGTCCCTGGAACAATATATTTTGAGATGGGGGTCCGTGGACAAATACATATCATTTTGGGAGTCCTTGACATGAAAAAGTTTGAGCACCACTGATATTATAGCAACATAAGTTTTTCAGAAAACTGTTAGAAGACATTTGTACATGCGTTTTCGTATTGAATGGGTTAATTACATCAATTTGAAACATGTTAATCCAACAGTGACCTCACAGTCAGGGGAACTGTTGTCCCATTACTGTCGGATGAGAGAGCATCACTCTAAGAGTGATGCCTTTGTGCGTCGACTTTGTGCGTTTGATGTTGTATTCCTTTTGTACAAACTTGCGCAGAGCATATCAGACAGGTAGGCGTGCCCTTTGAACTCACAGAAGAAAAAGCATTTTGAATCACAGAGTCTCTTCTCCTCAGCCTTCAGGTGAATGGTGATGCTTTGCCTTCTGCACCGGGCAAAATCAACAGGAAGTTAAAATGTTTTACAAAAAAAACAAACAGTACTGGGTTTGGTGATGTTCTATATTGACTGAATTAACTTTGTTTGCGTTCTTTTTTGTGCTAAAAGAGTGACTTTGAGAGCTGTTTCAGCGTACAATGTAAGTCAATGAGGAGCATATTTTGAATGATCAATTTCTAATCACTGGAGCAATTATCTTGTATTTCTTGTCCACCTTTGGAGTTACATCATGGCAAGGTAACTACACAACCCAAACCTCTACCAAAGTGGTCTTGCCCTTTAACCATACTCTTAACAGGTGTAAGGTATGGACCTGTTGCTTCTGTTTGTAGAGAAAGGAGGGCTGTAAAGAACAAATAAAGTGTTATGGGAAGGGTAACGGTATGCAGTGTAAGGAACAGGTTCACTCCAGGACATTATGTGGGCCTAATGCTTGATCTCCAAGTGCTCTCACTCACCCGGTGGTGATCAGTCTCAGTCAGTGCGACACACAATTTATTTCAGCTTAATAACATGTCAATCAGACCGTCAGTAAACACACACACCACTGCTTTACTTGTCTCTTCTATACCACCATATAACTCTAGCATCACTCTGGCACTCAGGGGCATTTAATCAGCATCATGGTGAAGTCTCAGCCACCCAAAGTGCTGGAACACCTGTGAACTTGCAATTAGGTCTACATTTTCTGCTCCACTGCAGTGCGTTTCAGAACCTTGCAAGGAAAGGCGAGAAAGAGAAGCTTCTAGAAAAGAGGCTACTAAAATGAGGCGGATGAGGAGATGAAAAGGCAGACAACCGTTACAATTACAATTTGGCATTTAGGTCTCCGCTTATCCAGAACGACTTACAAGAGAAAGATCGGAATAAGCAGAGTAAGCATGCGCCCTAGTCAACAAACAACAAGGTAAATAGTCACATAAATAGAAGGCAAAGAGAACAATGTAGTAGTGCCTCAGAAAAACTAGAATACCAGGTAGGAACGTTAAACGCGTAAGAGAAGACCTGGGGACACCTGTGAGCTTGTAGATCTGCTAATAATTCTAGCCTACACCACACTTCTACCAAGCACTGCTCCTACCTGCTTGCGATTGGCTAAATTCAGGAAGGGGGCACACCCTTCCTACCAAAAGGCAGAAGTCACACACAACGAAGACAAGGCAGAACTGCCAGTCAAAGCGACTGGCCAATCACAGCGCATTCTCGCCGGGTCTTGGTGACATGCTAGTTTCAGATGTAAACAGAGTTGGTTTGAGTTCAGCAGACAGGCAGACAGGCACGGACATGGAGCTCACCGAAGCGTCATGCTAGTTCCTGTAAAGCCACCCGCATTCAGACAAGACACGACACTAGCGCGACTGAGCAGAGAATCTTGGGTGATGAAGGCAAAGGCATTGGCTGCCATGTTATTTGTATCCAAAGTGGCCGCTGATAGTGGCCACATAGTGCCTCTTTAAATAATAACTACATTGGATGCACTGGAACACAGGTTATTTTTTTCGCATTTCCTGAAAAGTAACAGTTTCGCAAATACAAAGTTTGTGCCCGACAGTGATGATATGTACTGAATCATAATCCCTGTATCTCATTATCATATCATTTAGCCATATCATTTAGCCATACCCTAGTGAAGAGAGTTTATTTGTAAAACACATTTCAAAAACTAGTAATAATAAACTTGCAATAAAGTGCTTTGCACTCAAGAAAGTGAAGAAACATTATAAAAGGAAAAAATGTTAATAAAGAGTTAGCTAAAAATTAAATCATCCAAATGAAATACGAGAATAAAGTTACAGCGCAGTCCAAGAAATGAATCCAAAAGCCTCAACAAAAACAAAAGTCTGCCTGGCTTTCATCATAAATATTGCATTTGTTCATGTGTTGATAATGAGGGCTTCTGAAGTCTGTCCATCACCTGGGCCTAGCTGTGGGGCTCGGGGGGTGGCTGATAAAAACACAGAGAAGGTCTGTGTCTGCCGAAAGCACTGCTCTGCCAGGGAGGCTGTTCTGAATGCCAATGCGGTGTGGGGTGGTGGCTGATTTAAGCAGTCACAACTGGACTGAGTCAAACTTATTAGCCACCGGGCTGCTTGTGAAGACAACACACCTGTTGTTGTGCATCCATCTATTGCACGCAGGATGCATCGGCCACACACACTCTCTCTCACTCTCTACAGTTATAAAAGCTATGCTAAAAGGATAACACAAAAAGCCATTACATACTTAGCAGTTCTCGATATATTTGAAGAAAGGAGGGGGGGGGGGGGGGGGGCAGAGGATGACACTCACACTCCCTGTAACAATTGAGGGCTGAGTTAGTTAGTTAAACAGCCAAAGATTATAATCATTCATTAATATCGAACCGGCTTGCGTTTCCTCCAGTTTTAAGCAGAACCATTGTTATGAGTTAGAGAGCCAGCCTGGGGAGCTGGAGTCCCCAGTTTCCCCTGGTTCAATTCCAGGCCTGGCCAGCAATGTGTCGAATATGACCGGTCAAAGTGTCCATTTCACGGGGGAATATTTTTTGGTTCCAGTTCCGAACCAACCTATAGGGTTCTGAACCAATTCATTTTCAGTGGAAACACTTTGAACTGGTTAAAAAATGAGGCGGGATAAAAATAACAGAACCAGGTTCAACCCCGGTGGAAAAGGGGCCTGAGATGAGTGGTGCTTGGTTTGGACCCTTAATGCAACGCTGTGCCAGTGGACCGGCGATAAGGGAGCACCACTCACCCTAACAAGGGGTTAAATTCGTTCTCCTGCTATGCCGCAAATATGTGGAACGCCCTACCAACAGTCGTTAAGGATTGTAAATCCCTACTCTCCTTCAAAACCGCTCTAAAAGAGCACTTACAGGTGGCTGCGATTCGAAACTGGCCCCTGTAAAAGTCCCCCCCCCCCCCCATTCGAACTGTTTACTGTACATATTTTAGTTTTTGTTTTCAAACTGTTTATATGATGTTTTGCATAGTAGTGTATATTTCGTCCGTCATTAAATATTTCGATGAATTGAGTACGAAGGACCCAGATGGAAACAACCCATAGGCTTTCTTGGGTTTTAAAATCCTCTTTGCAAACCGCTAATAAAGTATTCAATCGATCAATCAAACCCAAAAGGGGTCACTGAGACCACCGCATGGGGAAAAGGAATGCAGTAGTGGGCCTAAGCTCTCCCCATCTCCCTCTCCCTCTGTCCCTATGAAGAGGATGCTTGGCCTTCTGCGGCCCCAAGCATCTGTGGACAACAACAAGGACTGTGGTGGGACTTCAGGCACGGGAAGCATTCGTCTGAAAAGGACCCGGAGCTATGTGGCCCCTGACCAAACCTCCCACCTAGGAGTGAAAAACCCCTCTGCCGTGGCATTCATCATGGATGTCCAAGCAGCCCACAGGGCCCCGGGTAGAAAGCCCCTCTCTGTTCCTCGGACCACCTCATCATGCATTCGCAGAATCCACAGGTCAACAGAGATTCTCCAGCGAGAGATAAACGGCTGCCCCTGCAGAGAGCCGATATACAGTAGGACCACTCCCCATTTCCGCCCGTTCATTTTGTACCCAAGGACCCGCTCGTGACCTCTTTGGTCTCCACTTCCTACAGAGTGCAAGTAGGGACGGAAGGATTCTGTATAACACAGCTGCTGCTATAGGGCTGTCACGATTAATGACGATTGATTGTTACTCAAATAATTGCGGTTAACAATGTAATTGTGTGTTTGGCATTGAACATTGGAACATGTGTGAATACATGTTTTAATGAAAAAAAATCCACAGGGCAGATATGACAAATAACTTAAATATACAAAGAAATTATTGACATATTTAATAATTTTATACATGTAAAAAGCTTGTAGATCAGCTATCTCTGCTTTTTTTTAATATTCGGAAATGTGTGAAATTTGTTCTACATGGACAGCTGCAGCCCTGCAAGGCTATGCGGATTTGCTTTAGCAGCAGAAAACAGTGTGATATTTACAATCACTGCCGTTAGTTTTAGCCACACGCGGCTGCCAAAAATGATGAAAGCTTTGGGAGTGTCATCATCACCAAGAGCCCCACACATCTATTTGTTTACTGTCAAAACCAGCTCAACGTTAAGTGTGTTTCCACCCCTGCACTGTCCTTCACTCAGTGAGCGCGCCTCTAGTTTCTTTCCAGTTTTTATCTCCATCTAACGAGGAGATAAAGCCTGGGGGGAAAAAAGTGTCTTGGCTGCTGGAAGTGTCTGACTGGAAGTACAGGACGTACAAGGGTACAGTGTCTAGCGTTTCCAGAACGTCCTGTAGCATTGTACTTTCCTTTACTTCTGGTTAAAACACACTTTGGGCAGCAGTAGCCCTTAGTCCAGCCTGCCTCTAAGCTTGAGGTAGAGTCCTGCACGGGTCCAATTTTGACAACCCACACTAGGGCGGTCAAACGAATATTCGATATTCGAATATTCTTCGAATTATTGGGAAAATATGTATATTCGAATATGAAAATTAATATAAAAAAAAAAAAAGTATTTAAAAAAAAAATATATATATATATATATCTTATTTGACAGGGACAATACAAAAAACAATGTATGAAGTTATAAAAACAAACAAAATATATGTTTTATTGGATCCGAGCACTCAATCCATTGTTTTTTGTACTGTTTCTGTCAAAGAAAAAAAAAAGAAAATTTTGAAAAAAAAAATAATAATAATAATAATATTCGAATATATTCGAAAATCTGAAAATTTTTAAGACCAATATTCGAATATCATTTCTGAGGAAAGTTGACAGCCCTAACCCACACCCGCCCCCCCCGTCAATTATCAGATTCGTAGACCGACCCGTCACCCTGATTATATCAAAATACAAACCAGACCCGCCCCGCCTGTCAAATAATGGACCCGTTGTCCGCCCGTTACCCGTGATTACATGCAGTAAAATTGGGACAGTCACTCAATTTAAGTGTGTTAAAATGCTTTTAACACAAAGATAGCAGCCTTCAACAATAGCGGTACATTCAGTGGTAAGATTCGTTCAGAAATCTGCACGTCAAGTGAAGAATGGAGGAGCGAGCATTCCATATAATAGCCACGCGCGAGAACGTGCATACACGCAGTACGCACGTGTTGTTGTTTACATCGTCAGATGATTTTAATTTGAAGATTGAACAGGATATTCAATGTGTTTTTGTGAGTTAAGACAACTGACCGGCGTGCTATGTGCTAAGTTACACAAGTGACGTTGTTTGGGTGGAATAAAATGTTACCCACCCGTGTTTAGTTCAGTACGCCGCCCGTCCCCGTGAACTTATAAAAGTATATTTTTCCCCCGTTAAACGCGGGTGCCCGTCGGATATCCGTGGGTACCCGGCCCGTTGCAGGACTCTGGCTTGAGGGTGGTAAGCGTTCATATTTATTTGCAGAGCAGTTGATGGGTTCACAAGTTTGACACACAAAAGCGGAATCTGCAGAGCTGCCATTAACATGGCAAGCTAAAGGTCTTCAAGATAAGCTGGCCTTTGTTTGCATTTTATTTCGCCATTTAATTTTCGGTCTGTGTACCGTATCCAGCCGACAAGCTGTGAATTTGAAAGTGTGAGATCAAAATTGACTTGGTCGCATTGGTTCCAGTTAAACAATATGACAGAGATAAGTAAATTGCCTCTGAAAGCTTCCATTCGGGGGCACCAATTTCTTGATTGGCTTCAGTTCCTACCTCACCGCTCCCTGACAGGACAACCCAAGCAGACAACTATGTTCTATTGTGTAAAGAAAAATGCATCCAAGAAGTCAGTTTTCAGATTGTGGCAAAAAACTGGGGAGTGAGTCTGCAGTCCTTATTCCACTGGTTGAGAGCGAGGATCTCATTTGGAGTATTGGCCAGGGAGCATATTTATATCCTCGTAATATTGTATTATCACTATTGTTATTATTATTATTATTATTATTATTATTATTATTATTATTATTATTATTAATATTCCTCCCATAAATGCATTTGCATTCAGAGAGGTACACTTTGTGATGACACACAAGGTGTGTTTGACTGGAGCGTCTGTTTGATATTTACATGCCTGTTTCAAGGCACAGAATGCGTTCAAATTTGGTGAAAAGGGCTTCACAAAGTAGGGCCCTATAAGAGCGAAGTCTCAATAGCTGCCCCTAGGCCCTTAAAGGGGAAATCCACCCATTTTCAATATTTAACTATGTCATTAATATAGCATAAAGGAGTTGTGTGGAAATAAGAAAAAAAAAAAAAAAAATGTAACATTGCAAAAAAAATTAACATTGCAAAAAAATTAACATTGCAAATTACACCATGATGAGTCATCACAGTGTAATTTGCAATGTTAATTTTTTTGCAATGTTAAATTTTTTTGCAATGTTAATTTTTTTTTAATTTTTTTCTTATTTCCACACAACTCCTTTATGCTATATTAATGACATAGTTAAATATTGAAAATGGGTGGATTTCCCCTTTAAGGCCCTGACACACCAAGCCAGGATGTTGAGTAGCGCCTGTGGCCTGAAATTGGTTGTAGAGTGTGCGGTGTTGTACACCGTTGTCGACGTTAGTGAAGCATCCATGTGGGTCAGTCACCCGATTCAAATGTTCAAGGCGTCAATACGACTGAGGTGTGAGAGAGAGAGAGACACGGATTTCATGCACGCATCTCTGACAAAATATTGTCTTGATTGATTGTAATGGTTGATATAGCTCCTGTAATATCCACAAATTAAAGTCTCCATGGGGTGACTAACTATCTCTTTAACATCCGTCTCTCAGTCTGATCTCCTGACATAGTCTGTGTAACAGACATGTCAGTTTGGTGTGTGAAGTGCACTGTACAAAATAACAAATAACTACAAAGTGACATAATTCAGAACTTCTGGAGGACCCTGGCCAGAATTCTGCGCCTCCGAGATGCGATTGGTCAAAAGTTGCTGGTGAGTGTGATTCAGAGCGCATTCATCCCAGGCTTCATTCTGCCTGCAGTGAAAGCTGTGATAGTTAACTTTTGAAGAGACGTTGGCTGAGGAGAGCCAACCTCCACGGGGTACAAACACCTGTGAAGTCCCTCTCGTGACCATGCATAATCCATTAAGACCTGAGGACCCGATTAAAAAAAACTCTTCTAAATCCTTACAGTTTTCTGAAAAACGTATGTTGCTATATCAGTGGTGCTCAAACTTTTTCATGTTAAGGACCCCCGATTTTATATGTATTTGGCCGCCGACCCCCATCTCAAAATATTTTGTTCCAGGGACCCACAGAGGCAAAAATTTGAGTTAGAAATGTGTGCTTTAAAAATATATATATATTCTAAGATTTGCACAACTGTACCCGATTTTTCGAAAATAGCAGATCTACAAGCTCATTCGTGCCGTGCTATGAGCTCGTAGATCTGCTATTTTTGAATAGCCAAAGTATAAAACGACACAGATGCTTTCCCGGTTTTAGTGGGATAATCACAACACTGTGAAACGCCTCTGTAACTCCATGCCAAAATTTTACCTGACCGCTTCAGTGGCTTCAGTGACACAGCGTTGCCAGACAGATTCATTGATCAGATTACTGACTGGGCGGGTTCTGGCGTTCAGAACACAGAAACGTTCCGTGGCAGTATATACCGGGCTACAGCTGAAATAAAATCGGACGTCGGAGGGATTATTTTTGAAGCGTGAAATCCAGCCACTTTGAGGGCCTTCAAGGTGATTTATTTTTGGGCTTTTTATGCCTTTATTTTTTTTATAGGACAGCAGTCTGACAGAAAAAGGGGAGAGAGAGATGGGGAGTGACATGCAGCAAAAGGCCGTCGGGGCTCGGGACTCGAACCTGCGACGCGCTGTCAGGCTACATTGAGCCTAGGTGCCAGGACCGCTACGCCAGCCGTCCTGCAGGCCAAGACCAAAGCAGTATGAAAAAACTGGCATTGCCATCCTTATGCACCCATGGTTTAAAATAGCTGCAGCCACACTGGCGGCGTCAATACCTGTTAGCATGTCTCTCAGAGCTCGGTTCTGTTTAGGAGCGTTTTGGAACGCGAGGCACAGACCATCTGAAGTTGGAGCAACAACGCAGAAAGGTAACCTCTTTTTATTTTTTTCCTCGACTGACGTTTCAGTGCGTCACGGCCTTTAGAGCCCCAAGCTCTCACTAGTGGGGCCTGAAAACAAAACAATACAAAACAGACACGTACTACGTAGAGATAGTCTAGAAACATTACATTTTCTACATTTTATGTACTTATGGATGACCTATCTTTTAAACAACAGACCGTTATAACTTACGTATTGACAAATTGTACTGTTCATGATTTGAATATCTTACTATTCATGATTTGTATTATGACTAATGGTGCTATTAAGAGGGGGGTTGGTTGCTATCGAACAACGTTTTGTTGCGTTTCTAAAGCATTGACAATAAACATCTTATCTTATCTAGAAATGTCGAATTTTTAGCTATCGATAATTAATCAAGGCATTAGGCAAGTGTGTGTGCACTTTGATAACTACGCAACTAGAAATGTAAGCACTTTTCTATGCACTGTAACCTGACCTGCAACATGAATATATATGAGAGAGTAAGTGGGACTGAACTCTCATTAAAATTGAATATGTTCATCGATCCATACTAAACATTAGTGATGCGTGGGTTCTATGTTATTTCGGTGTATCAATTATTATTTTATTATCCCTCCATTAAACGCTACAGGGTTAAAAGAAAGTGGCGGGCGCCGGGCGGGGGCGGGTGCACATTGCGCATGCATGCTCCATAGGCAGCCAAAGCCCTACTCCCTACCGTATCAATCCATCCAATCTGAAAGACTGAATGTTCCACTCAAAATGTATGTGGCATTTCAAAGACTTCATTAATCCAATGAAATAAATAAAGGTTTGCCTGTAGCCTAGAAGTGAAACAAATGGACTGCGTTCTCTTCCTCTCTGTCTCCAAGCGCAGCGTTTTCACTTTCATTTGTGCTGCCACTGCTGCGCAAAAATATGATCTGATCTACAAGCATGCAACGTGTCGCACATCGACCGCTTTTTTGCTTGGAGATCAGATATTTTTGGTCAGCAGTAGCACTGAGCAAATTAGTGAAACATACTGTACTGATGTAAAGACACTTTACCAGCACAGCCTGATCCGTGCAAACTGCCAGGAGTGTGATAAGTAAAAGATCCGAAGATGCGTATAATTGCTAACATCATATCAAACTATTAATTTGGTTTGCCTCATTCATACAGGGTGATGCTTTAATTAAGGATATTATTTTGTTCATTTGCTGTCGAGAGAAAGAGAACACATTCCCAGAGAGTGACAGCTATTATTTTGTTTATTTGAGAGAGAACACATTCTCAGAGAGACAAAGCTATTTCGTTTATTTAGAGAGAGAGAGAACACATTCTCAGAGACACAAAACTATTTCGTTTATTTAGAGAGAGCGAGAACACATTGTCAGAGAAAGTGACTGAGTTCATGTATTTTTGTTGTTTTGAACGTGTCTGTTTATTTAGCTCAGTCCTGTCAGTACATCTTTTTTTTTGTGTTGATGGCAGGTCAGGTTGGGTTTAAAAAATATATTTATATTTTGAAAATGTTCATCTCTTCCAAGCCAAGCTTCTGGTGCTGTCTTTTTGCCACAGCATGCAAATACATTTCACTGTACCAATTCCAGTCTGACAATGCCATTAGACTACAGAGCAATGCAGACAGATTGAACCAAGATACATTGATCTGAGTCATAAAGACACATAAGTACGCCCTGAACTGTCGATTATCGTCTTAGCGATTAGCATATCGTTTACATTTTCAGTTAATTGAATCAACTGAATCAATTGACATGAAACAGTAATTATAGATTTTTTATAAGTAATAAAATTGACTAGTCTTATAAACCCCTTAAGCCCTATTTCATACTTTGTTGTACAATGGTGTCGCGTAAAAAATAGCCAATTTACAAGCTCACAACGCATGAGCAACTGCAAAGTGTTAGGAGCTTGTAGATGTGCTATTTTCCCACAAATGTAATTTTTACATTTATTATTTTGTTATCGATTAGCTCTATCAACTATTGCATCCCATATGGCTTTATAATCACATTTTGCTTCATAAATATGTCTTAGTGCTTGTATGGAAATACTGCGGGTACTAATTATCATCAGTGTTCCCAGTTCGATCCCCTGCTCCTCTATAGATATATAGCAACTTAAGTTTAAAAAAAAAAATGCATCAAAAGGATGGGCATACTGTATGCTGCCTACTCCAGCAACAAGAAAACACACTGGCCTTCTCTTCCACAACGGCAAACTTAAAGGGAAAAGGAGACAATCCAGGCAGTGACAGTGGGTGTTGTCATACCCTGGGACAATGCAGCTCTATGTTGTTAATGTCATTGTCACCATAAAGCAGTTGCGCCTTCCAATTGATGAGATGAGCTGCTCGCTGCATTTGTATGAATTGTTCTGCAATGCTGTCACATAGCATTTGTTAGTGTTAAAACAAGATTTTATGATATTGGTCATAAACATCATAAAAACTTTTTTTTAGTTTTTACTGTTCAGAGATATGAGCCAAATATCTTTGGCTTCTTTACCTTCTACAGCAGAGGTTGAGCTGCTCGCTGCATTTGTATGCATTTTTCTGTAATGCTATCACATAACATTTGTTAGTGTTAAAACGATATTTTACGATATTGGTTATAAACATCATGATTTTTTGTTTGTTTTACTGTTCAGAGATATGAGCCAAATATCTCTGGCTTGTTTACCTTCTACAACAAGGATGGATGGGGTGATGTTTTGTTTGCAATAATAATGTGTGGTTGTCATTAAGTCCCAATTAGGCACACCTCACGGCACAGTGTGCTTCAGCACAGCGTTTGGGAACCACTGCACAGTATTACAGAAGAAGAGACAAATGGAGCTCAACATGGGATGATGTCATGAAACATTTCCTCAGCAACTGGGTGACATTGAAGACCCCCCCCCCCCCCCCCACACACACACACACACACACACACACACACGTCCACACTCGACATGACTAATGTCGGAAATGACATGCCAACTGGAAGCCTGTGTCAAAGGCGTTGATTGAGAGATTGCACTTCAAGCCCCCCTGCTGGGATATAATTAACTGATCCTGAGAGCCTGTGTCAAGTGGAAAAAGAAAACGCTGCAATTCCTCATGGACAACATGGCAGCTATATCTTTCACATGCACACACTGTGGAAGCTCTATTCTCTTGCTCTCACCAAGTACCCCCAAGGACCTTGAGAACTTTAAGACGTCACAACAGAAGGTCGCTAACAACTGCTGTGCCTTGGCTGCTGCATCCACGGCTCCACTTTGTTGTAAAGATCGAAGGACCACAGTTTCATGTTACTTACGTACTCAGTAAAATCCCTGGTGTTAATTTAACTCTAAATGTGGAAAAATTTACCCTACCAAGTCCACCTTTAGGGGTCCATTTATGGGTCTATTTTACACTCTCTCAGTGTTAAACCATGCTCTCAGTTGGATGGAAATTAGTCAGAATCAGACTCCATCTGTCATTTTCAAAGCAAAGTGAACAATGACAAAACCTTTTTTTTAAATCACTGCAGTAATTTTAGCATTTTAGATGAGATGAGTTATTTTGCGTATGGTAAATTTCTCTAAGCAAGTTAGCACTTCTGTTAACAGGTGCAATTCTGTATAATATAACGAGAACAGAATGATGACTTCAGCCAACATATGAGATTTAGTTGCCAGGGTACCACTTATGTTTGACCCCCCCCGCCCTACCCATACAAGAAGTGTTGCCAGATTCTGTGAGAGAAACAAGCAACCAGGTCTAAGAAAACCAGCCCCAAAAGAAGCGACTATGGGCTACATGAGCACTTTAACATATACATCAGCTATTAGAAAATAGCAGATCTACGAGCTCACAACGCGTGAGCTTGTAGATCGGCTATTTTCAAATACAATATTGCGGGGGAAATTATAATAAGCAGACCTGGCAACCCTTGCCTACAAGACTCTAGTACCACTGCCATGGATCCAGCTGTTGACGCTCATACACTCTCTGATTGTCCTGCCAGATGGTCATGGTCAAAGATGACGTGGTGGTGCCGCCCCCCCCCTCCCCCCCCACCAGACCCAGGACCCCCACAGATTCATATACACGCGTGCAAACAGACGTCAACAGGCTAGGGCATTAACGAATAGTGATTTATGGTATTCGAATTATTCGACCCAAAAGTATTCGAATATTCGATTATTCGATTTGATTATAAAAAATTAAAAAAAAATTAAAAAGTTCTTTTTTTTTT